>NC_135858.1:9895882-10093382 GCF_031162955.1 Sander vitreus
TATCCTGTCTTCTGTCAGGCCTCAAAATGGCTCTATGATCCTCTACAACCGTAAGAAGGTGAAGTACAGGAAGGATGGCTACTGCTGGAAGAAAAGGAAAGACGGGAAGACCACCAGAGAGGATCACATGAAGCTCAAAGTCCAGGGAGTAGAGGTGAGAGGCTGCAATGGCGCCGAGTATGGTTTCACCGCCAGTCCTACTTACTAAATTACTCTCCTTCACTCCGAGGAGATACATGCATGTAGTACAAATGTACACGCAAACACACATGCTGAGGCTGCAGGCCAACGTGTTACCTGAGAGTGAGTGGTGCCTCTCTTTCTTCGACTCCCTCCCTGCTCGTGCCCCTGTCTCCCTTTCCTCCCTCTCTCTCTCGCTCTCTCTCTCTCTCTCTCTCTCTCTGAAGGATAAGAGTGTTTGGCCTGAGGCCAGGAATGATGTCAATGCCTCCTTCAGCAGAACAGAGAGGGGGTATCGATCCAGTCTCAAGGCAGCATCTGTGTGTGTGTGTGTGTGTGTGTGTGTGTGTGCGTGCGCGCGCGTGCGTGTGTGTGCATGCGTGCATGCGTGTGTGCGTGCGTGCGTGCGTGCGTGTTTTTGGGTCACATCAGCCAGCTCAAAAATTGATTATTCAGCAGGAATATACCAAGAGGTGAGAGGAGTGAGCATGCATGTGTCAGAAACAGAAAGAATGAGGTAGAAGGGAGAGTGAAGGAGAGACAGAGAAGAGGCACATGGATGTTTGCAGAGGGCTCAATAGTTTTGCATTAAGGGTGAGCAAGAGACAGGCGAAAGAGACACAGAGGTAAAGGGAATAATTGAGATCAAGTATTCCCATCTGCACCTCTATTATTCACAAACCCACACTCACATTGACATTCATCTCACATGCAATTTTCTGCAATCGTGCATGAATAGACAGACTCTCTCACACACACACACACACACACACACACACACACACACACATATACATATACACATATACAAAGTGTTTCCCTCCCTGGTAGTTGCTCAGTAATTGTTTGTGTCACGTCTTCCCAGGACCCCCCAAAGCAAGCACAAAAAAGCAGTGTGTTGAGCAGGGGGCGGGAATGCAGGGGGAGCAGGGGGAGTGAAGGAGGATGGGGGGAGAGGCAGGAAGCAGGAGAGAAAAACATAACCCTGGATGAAGAGCCTCCTCATATCGAATGGAAATATATGGAAATGCACTCTGCCTTTGGCAAAACACACTTTAGATAGAGGGCGGGCTACTTCTGAGAAGAGGCAAAATGGCGAGAAAATATAAGTGTGCAGAAGTGTTCATGAGACAGAAAACAGGACACGTTGTAAGTGTTGATTATGTGCAGCCTGATTCCTGAGCATTTTTGTTTGTGTATGCAATTTTGTTTTTAAACAACCAATTTATACGTGTGTGTGTGTGTGTGTGTGTGTGTGTGTGTGTGTGTGTTTGTCATCCTTGATTTGAATTAGAGTTCAGATCGGGCCGAATTTTTCTGTCCGAACCCGGCCCGCATATGACACATACACACACAGACACATGAGCTCTCTTAAAGGAGCCGCAGCACCATTTTACAACAAATGTCTTATCACGCTGATGTGACCGAGCCCGGCCCGAACCCGACCATAATTTCTAAATATCTGTCCGAACCCGGCCCGGCCCGTCGGGACCCGTCAGGCTCGGGTCGGGTATCCATGCCTTAATTTGAATGCATGTAAAAGGTGGCAGTGATGACCTTGATAGAAGGCTTTCATCATTTCATCCTTCCTCTGTCAAACACCACAAACACACATTACGTTAGGACCGGGTATCGAACCTCAATACTACTGGGGTACTGTATTGGCACCGCTATCGAAACATTTCATACCGCACCAAACACAAATATTATATTATTGACACTGCGAAGTCGGTTAAATCTGTAAATCAACCTCTGAAATCATACATTTGGTCTATTTTCAAACACAGACACACACACTATTTTGTATGAATATAGGCATCCTCTGCTGGATGGAGTCCATACTGAACTTCCTCTTCATCTTGTCTACCTTGACACTCTGTGCTTTCCTCGCTTCTTCCTACTCTTCTTTGTCCTATTCACTGTTACTTATCTCTCTTGCAGTGTCTGTGAGCTGATGACAGTGGGCCTTTTTGTGAATTCCATGTGGGTTATGTCTAGTCTTGCTGAGGCAGTAAATTTCACAATCTCTTGTGCTGTAATTGTCAATATCAGATTTATGGTATTTTAGAAAAGACACGCATACAGCATGTTTGCAATTTAGTTTTAACACCACAATCAATACAGCCTAAGTGGGTATAACCTAAGTTCTCCTCTCCTGTTCTCTCATTTACTGTCCTCTCCTCCTTTTTCACTTTTTTGTCTTGCTTCCTCCCTTTTCCTTTTCTCATTTGCCCCTGCAATCTCCTCTCCTCTCCTCTCCTCTCCTCTCCTCTCTCTAGTGTCTGTATGGCTGCTACGTCCACTCCTCCATCATCCCCACCTTCCATCGTAGATGTTATTGGCTGCTGCAGGTAAGCCCACCCCCCTTCCCCACCTTGCCTTTTTTTCACACATTTATACACATACAAACAAGATTTCAACCGTATTTATAGTGTGGTGATAATTTCTTATTAGTTGCCGTATATGGTAGCATATATATTGTCATTTCAGGTCTTTATCCCTGACATTATGGCCATCTTGTAACATTTATCCCAGCTAAGTTAAGGCTTTATTAACTATTTCTACACGGAACTGGGCCACCATAATATATATTATTTTGTCTATTAAATTGTCCATTTCTAAAACAGAACACTAAGCTAAACCATAAACCAGCAATAAGCACCATCCTCCTCTAAATTAATGAGGCAACAGTGAAAATACTACACAAAACTGTGCTCATAATAAAACTGGATGTTGTTTGGCTGAGTGGACAAACATACACAGTTAGACCACTAGAATATATTTAGAATATGCCAGGCCTATAGGTCTTGTATAATGCTAACATACAGTGCAGAATAATAAAAACACTTCTTTGCCAGAAGTTGACTGAGACTTCCAGAGCACAGTGTGTTATTGGAAGCCTGACTCTCGATACTTAACGTGAGCATCAAGGACTCCGCTCTCTGTGTGGCAAGAAAACACCCTGGAGCTACAAACAACACGCAACATGCTCACACCAACACACACATGCACAGGTACCCCCTGTGTATAAAGCAGGTTGTTTTTCATAGAGATGTTGGGCTCACTCTACTGCTCATGTGAAAGACAACAGCAAGCAGGACACACACACACACACACACACACACACACATATGTCTCTCCCTCTAACCGCCATGCAAGATGTGGTCACCAGGACCTCATCATCTTCAGATGACACGATGAATCTTAAAAATGCCTGCATACATTTACACTGCCTCTCTCTTCATCTATCACTGTTCATTTCAGAAAATATTGAATATAGAGCAATGTTCATTTAAAATATGGAAATACATAAATATGTATGTATTCTTCGGCCAAATTTCTTGCATAATTTGTCACATGAAATTTACAAGGACATTCCAGCCACCGGCCGTAAATTGAATATGCCCTTACCCAATTTATTTAGTTTTTCAGCATGCCCAACTAGTTTGATTCCTGAAATTATGAAGGGAAATTCTACTTGCTTTATCTATAAAGTGCCATTTTCTGCACTTTGCACAGATATCAAAACAGTGAATCAGTGAATATGATCATAAATCAGTCTGTGAGTGGTGTTGCATTGCACAGTGTGGTGCTGTAGCAGCCCACTGTGCCATCCTCTTTTGGAATGAAAAGTGTTCCACCGCAGCAGGTCCTCCCCCTCACCTAAGTCTGTCTACTGAATCTTTCATCAAGAGGAGCTTCTCTCCCTCTCCTCTCTCCCACACACACACACACACACACACACACACACACACACACACACACACACACACACACACACACACACACACACACACACACACACACACACACGCACACACACACACACACACACACACACACACACACACACACACACACACACACACACACACACAGGTGCACGTGAATGCACCTGTTGAATCATTCATGAGGTAGAAATTCCATAGGTCTGCTGATGGCCTACAGTATTAGTGAGAACTATTTGTGTATATATATATATATATATATATATATATAGCACGCACATACACACAAACACACATAGACACTTCCACAGCCTCTGCAGGGTCAAAGAGAGAGTGATGAGTGGGCTTGAGCTGTTAAATCTTTTATGTGCAGGTGAAAGAATCTTATCTGACACGCTATGTCCAACCTCCTCCCTGACCTCCACATTCTCTCCTGCTTCCCTTCTCCATTTCCCCTCCCTCTGTAAATAGACTCTTTCATTGTATTCTCTCCTTCCCATATGCCAATAAATTAATGAATAAATTAAATAAGTTAAACTAACACCATGTGCATGCATGTATCTGTGTGTATGTTTTTCCCTGTGCTGTAGAACCCAGACATTGTGTTGGTGCACTACCTGAATGTACCGGCAGTGGACGATAGCGGGAAGCCATGCGGCCCTGTCCTCTGCTCCATCAACACAGACAGGAAAGAGTGGGCCAAGTGGAGCAAGGAAGAGCTCATTGGACAACTCAAACCCATGTGTGAGTTAGCTTTACCATCATTTCAGCACTCTCCTCCTTCCTACTCTCATGTTTCAGCCCTCACACTTTATTCTAAACCTGGGGATATGAGTCAATAAAAATACCACCTGTCACGGTGCAGGAAGTCTCAAAATGAATCTGCAGAAAACCAGTGTGGTACATCTAAAAACTGACTTGCTTTTTAGGCTTTGTAAACAACTTGGCAGCAGAATGGGGCACAGTCTGGAGCTGTGCCATTACTTATCAGAAGAGACAACAGGTGATGTCAGCAGTTTAGGGGAGATGATATAAAAAATGTTCTCTTGCATCAAGGAAAAATATCTAATCTTATCAGTGTTAATTTAGCACAAACATCTTATTGATATATTGGTGAAGGTAAAGATAAATCAGTAAGCCAAAATGCAACACGATACATTCAGTACATACATGCAATTCAGACAAACTTTATATAGATTTAGATTTGTTGTTTTTGATGGTTCTGACAGTCAGCGCCATGCTGCCACCTAGAGGCAGATACACATTTCACCCAAGAAAGAGAGGGATAGAGGGAAAGAAGACTGAGGTGCCGGAAATATCCAGCATGTATTATTCATAAATGAGCATCAGGGAGTAGATAACTACAGTAAACACACACACACACACACACACACACACACACACACACACACACACACACACACATTCACACTAACCTAATCTCACCCCTCTTTTGATCTGGTTTGAAAGAGCAAATAAGGACAGCTGCCCAAAACTAAGTAGCTTGTTGACTTAAGTAGCACGTCAATTTTCACTCTCTCCACTGAATCATATTCCGTCTTGCTCTTCGACCTGCCTTTATTTGCTCACACAAAACAGCTCTCTGCTATTTTTCCTTTCCTAGCACTTCTCTCTTGATCACTGACTTGATCCGTCTGTGTTCATTTTATGGGCATTAGGTCTCTGACACTTAAACTGTTTGGTATTTGTTATTTCCCTCTGAAAATACATCAGCTAAATCTCAAAGTGCAGACATGTTATTTAGAAACTGCAAACATGGACCTCAGATGTTAGAATTGAAACATCTTGCAAAAAAAGCATATTGCACATTTTGCATATATGTATTTAAAGTGTACATTCTGAACACTGGAGGGCACCATTACACACTTTCAGATGTTTGTGAGGTAATGCTGTTACTATAAAGATTGACCTGAACAAATAAAAGGACAGAAAATAAAGTGTCTTTTATGTTTGTTTGAATGTCTCTTTTGACAGGTGCTGGAAGCAGCCTGCATCAGAAATGTTCCAGTGTCAAGCAGCGCATCATCTCATCCAAGCAGGAGTCAGGGGCAGCAGCAGGAGGTGGAGCTGCAACGGGTATGGGCGTAGTGGCAGGCCAGAGAGCTGAGGAAGCAGATGGCACAGAGGTCCAGAACAGCGATGTGTCAGAGGGCCAGACAGAGCCCAGTCCTGGAGGGGGCAGGAGCAGAGCGGGTGGAGGAGAGAGGAGGAATGGCAGGATAACCAAGCCCTCCCTACTCCCACAGAGCAGCATGGAAGTGTCCTCCTCTACTTCCACCAACCAGGTGGAGGTCCCTGACACCACCCAGAGCTCCCCATTGTCAATCACCAGTGACATGGCTGATAGCCCCGCTCTCGCCATTGGGGCTGGCTTGTCACAGAGCACAGCTGTGTTCATGTCTGAGGTCACCACGCTGACTGGGGATTCGGTTTACTCTGCTGGCCACACCCACCTGCTGGCATCCACCCATGAGAGCACCACAGCTGGCATCCTGTTGGCTGTTGCCCCTGAAAACCAGAGGTTTGCGTCATTTCCTGGTGGCATGGGCTTAGGGGAGGGAGGAGAGTTGGTTCTATCCAGCTCTCTAGACTCTGGTGGAGGAGTCAGCCTTCCTGAGACCACCATGACTTTTGACCCTGATTGCTTCCTCAACAATCCCAAGCAGGGCCAGACGTATGGAGGAGGTGGAGGGAAGGCTGAGGGATGCAACGGTGATGATGTAGGACTCCACTGCTCCTCTAACAACTTTGTCTTCAACCCAGCTCTTGTCAACAACATCAAGACAGAACCTACACCCCTGGAGCCGCCACTGGCCGCTCAGAGCAGCTATGTAGGAGAAGGGACAGGCCTCAGCCCCAGCACCACCCTGGAGCAGATGGACTTCAGTGCTGTGATGTCATCAGCCTGTGTCCCAAATCTGACCCAGCCTGCGCACCACCCCTCCCCTGGCCTCTTCCTCCAGGCTTCCCCCCAGACAAGCCAGCCCTCCCAGCTGCAGACCAATGGTAGTGAGGCGAACCAGGAATCAGGCGAGGCCCAGGCTTACATAGGCCTGCCCACGGTGCCAACAGACACTCCAGTCACCAATGGAGACCCACATACACACCTCCACCAAACCAGCCCGGACCAGCAGGGCCTTTGTGGAAGGAACGGACAAGGAGCGGCGGTGGGCTCTTTTCCTCTAACACCACAGGATACGACCACCGACCAGTCAGGCAGCAGGGGACATCAAGAAGTCTTAGACAAGACTTCTGAGAATGGAGGAGAGTTGCTACTTAAGTCTGGGGATCCCCACGAGGCCTACACGAGTGTTGACACTGAGCACTACCTGCAACCCACAGATGGCAATGGAGGAGGAGAGGAGGGCGGGGGAGGTGGTGGAGCAGGGGGAAGAGGGGAAAATGAGATTCTCTGTAATGGTGTAAGCTTGTCAGGGGCCAGCAGTTCAGTGGTGGCCAGTCCTCAGTCAATAGCTGCTGGTGCAAGCATTGAGGGGACGCTTTACAGCTCTCCTCTACCTCAACAGGGTGGGGGGGTGTCAGCTACAACAACTGGGGCCATCAGTCTGGAAGGCTTTGAGGCTTCCTTTGGAAGCCAGTTCTCTGATCTCATCAATGATTTCATCTCAGTTGAGGGATCTGGAGGTGGGGTGGGGGCGGCTGTGACTGGGGTTCTGATGCCCCAGGAGGGGGCAGCTGGAGAGGAGCAGGTCACAGGAGCAGGCCACCTGCAGGGCTCCGAGGTGGAGCAGGGAGCTCTGGGACTGCTCCAGGAGACTGGGAGGCTGTTTGGTGTGACAGACTACTCCCCAGAGTGGTCTTATCCAGAGGTTAGTAAACCCTACATGATTATCATTCATTATTTATTAATCATTGTTCCCTACAGGAAAATCAGTCCCTGCTACACATGATTGACAGTGGGCTTGTACTGATGTTAAACGCTAAAATCACGCTCAGCACAATTTGTACTAAGACTGCCAGCCTGGCTGTGTGGTCATTAAGGAGTCTGAATATCTCAGACTCAGCTGATTGGATTTTGATGAAATTTCAGTATTACACTGATTACCCTGGGTGGCTTCATTAATTTACCCATGTACCACTTATAATATCTCAGACAGCAGTTCTGTCATTGAATCATGATGAAACTTGTGGAAACATGGCATCTTACCACCATCATTTTCAAAAAACAATTTGTCGAAAATAACCTTGTTGACTAACTGTATCTCCAACATGTGCACATATAGATCTAATTTTTTTTTTTTTTTTCAACTTTCTTCCAGGATCATCATACTAATTATTCCACATTTTTGAGTTTCTTGAAAAAGCAACACAGTTTCACTCATCAAAGGGCATATTGTTTTTAGAATTAACTAAAATACCACAAAAGAAACTAGCAAATGTGGTTAATGGGTTTAAAATCAACAACAAAACATGTTTAGTTGTTTACTCACTTCATGACTGAACAATTTTGGGGCACAATATGTTGTTTATGTTTTATTTTTAGCTACTTGAGAAAACACTTGGCAGTGTTGTTCAGATGGTTCAAACAACTTGGATGTAAGAAGCAGCACAGCCTCTAGGGGCTGCCACCAGGCCGTTAAGACTCATAGATTTGTAAAAACATAAATTAGCAAAAGTATAACCACTTGGGGGGCATTTACAATATTTATCAGTTTAAATTCATATAATAGAAAACTAAAATGTAGGCCACTGTGTCTCTGAGGCATGTTTTTGCAACAGATGGAATCAGGATATTTGATAGAAACAGAAAGGTACTCATTTGCACACACACTACACTATTGATAACATATGACAATAGGACATTATTATTATTTTTATTATTATTATTATTATTATCAAATTAGTATAGTATGCATGCAATGATATGTCCTATTCTCACACAGATTGTGTGATATTAGACTGAGGACTGTTTGTGTGCGGCAGGGTGGAGTGAAGGTGCTGATCACAGGTCCGTGGTTGGAGTCAGGCAGTGAGTACAGCTGCCTCTTTGACCACATCAGTGTCCCTGCTGCCCTCATCCAGCCCGGGGTGCTGCGCTGCTACTGCCCAGGTAACACACCTGTGTATGCACACACTTTTACACAACAAACATACTCCTTCAGCACAGAAAAACACTTTACTTTCTTTTTAAATGTAAATCTAACCCCAACCGTCACCCCTCTAAGCAGTTTCTAGCAAAAACGTTTTTCTACAGCATACAAAGAAAGAGTGTAACATTCTCAACTGCACGCCCTTTTCGGGAGATGCAGTCCCTTTTATACAAAAAGATGAGAACAATACAAAAAGGAACATTTTGAGGAGGGACCATAGGGAGGGACACTGTCTGGCAGGAACGCATTAAATGTAGCACTGTTTGGAAATGTTTTTTTTGGATGGTATAGTAAAGGATACATGAGTCACATCCTGCTACATTAAGTGTGATCAGGGGAAAAACTGCAAGGCAAACCCTTTCTTGCAGGCACACATGGGCAAAGCAAAGATGTTCACAGTGTATAATGGTTAACATACTGTCCTGAAATTAATCTTTGACAAGTGATCGGTCTCAGCATAAGGTCACTCCTATTAATTCCTTATCTGATATTTCCAGCCCATGACACAGGACTGGTGATGCTGCAGGTAGCTATGGGTGGTGAGGTCATCTCTTCCTCTGTGGTGTTTGAATACAAGGCGCGTGACCTTCCTGCCCTGCCATCTTCTCAGCATGACTGGTTGTCCCTTGATGGTGAGAGCATGTATTTGTTTTTTTGACCACAAGTTACACACTTATTGTCTTATTTTTACAAATTATGCTTTTGTACTCAGTGAAAAGCATAAACCATAAACAAAATGAGACTTGTACGTAACTGCTTCATTGCGTGCCTGGAGTGCTGCATGCTTGCGTTTTTATTTTTAACATACTGTAAGATTAAAATCATGTACTTGACTGACTGTATTGTTTTTACCCAGAAAGTTTAAACCCTAAATTATCATACAAAATACATCCTTTTCTTATTCTTCTTATTCTCGTGTGTGTGTGTGTGTGTGTGTGTGTGTGTGTGTGTGTGTGTGCACAAGTGCGTGCTGCACCTTTTATCTTCACAGTCCCCAATTCATAAAGCCTTTAGACTTTGTCTTGTTGGACTTGTTTAGGTCAAAATAATGTATTATGGAGTCTATTTTGAGTGTTTGCATGTTGGAGAGGAATCTGAATTATTTTGTAAGAGCTGTATGTTGTTCTAGTGAGATTTAAATTAAACTGAATCAAATTAAAACTTTCTGTAAGATGTTAGAGGACAATTAAATGTTCTTTGAGTCAGCTCGGGGGGATTGGTTGCATATATCTGCACAGCACCCGGGGGGTTGCTTTTGTGTGCAAATATATCTCCTGATGCAATTGCGGCTTTGAAACACACGGGTCTCCTCAGCGAAGCATGTCCTGGGTTACTCTGTGTTCATCGCCCCCGTCTCTGCGTTGCGCAATGCGGCAATGCGGCTCTACAGTCACAGCAGGCTGACTGTTTGCTGGAGTGAAGGGCAAGGACATCATGGCACAATCGCGGTCCCCTTGACACTTAAAAGGTTGGGCACCACTGGCAGTGTGCTGTGCAGCCTCATACACGCTATATATAGGCTCTGCCTTTAACTTTCAACGATGATAACAAGACCTGAACGTGCGCTCCAGTCCTTTGTGTGGCCTCAAATCAAATGTAGCATACATCAAAGGCTCACTGCCTCGAAAAAAATAGACAGAGATAAATCATTTTAAGCAAATATGCGTCAGCGCAAGACTTTGTCACATGTCATTGCTCCAGTTTAGTTTGTGTGCAGTCTATTGTTGTACCGATGACGAACGAGCCTCCTGCAGCTCAGAGTCTGGCGGGCGGATTTGAAGCGTGTCTGCTACTAACACAACGTGGAGACTGCTCTCTCTCTCTCTCTCTCTCTCTCTCTCTCTCTCTCTCTCTCTCTCTCTCTCTCTCTCTCTCTCTCTCTCACTCTCTCTCTCTCTCATCTCTCTCTCTCTCTCTCTCTCTCTCTCTCTCTCTCTCTCTCTCTCTCTCTCCCTACTCGAGTTGTGTTGCTCGATCGGAGTAGCAATGTGTGTGTCGCACACTTCAAACTAACGGGGTTGAGCAGAAGCGGGAACAAAGAGAGCAGCAGATAGGGAGAGGCTCGCTGTTTGGGTTCGTAACTTGTTTGATTTTAAACTGATGTTAACTTCAAAAACGCGCCCTTTTATTGGTTTATGTGATGTTTTATAGCTGGGTTAAGTTTTTTGTTATGATGCTGTAGATGTATGTAAATGTGCCTGTTGTCTACATTTCGTCTTCATAGCTGTAAAGCCTTAAACTACTTTTGCATTTCACGTTTCAGTCAAAATATTTTTAGTACATGTGGTGCCCAGTTTCTGTCAATTCAGACAAAGGGACGGAAGAAAATCTTTATGTTGTTTGCATTCTAGATGTTTGAACTAAAAGGCACGCGAGATCCTGCTTGTTTTATATAGCATTAGAAGCTCGTTTAGCCTTACATGTTGACCTGTTCCCTTTCAGCACCAACAGGAGTGGACAGCTCCACTGAACTCTATAACAACAAATGAAGGGAGGCTAATGTGGCTCCTGTAGAGGCCCAGATATTAACAGGCCTGCTTTAGGAACAGACATATGGGAATGTTGTTGGTCACACAAAGTTTAAATGTTATACTCTCTGTTATAGATGTTCATGTTTACTACTGAAAGTTTCTCTGTATGGATCCTGTGCCAAAACATTTGTGTTTGATTAATACTTTTTCCATTAACTTCAACTAAAGAACAGAATTTGTTTGAATTCTGCTTTAACAGAACAGAAAGGTGTCCAAAGCTGGTCAGTAAATCCACAGGTACCCACTACAACTACAAGTAATCATTACACAAACTTTGAAAAGCCGCTTCATTTGTATTCAAGAACAGGAAGTGATCTGTAATACTTTATAGAAGCTGGAGTGCCACCAGAATACTTATGCCGTTTTCACTGGTCAATTATAATCCATTTACTTAATTAAAAACAGTTAATAAAATAATGTATTACATTTGCATTTAAATTATGTGGTTAAAAAACTATTAGTTAAGATATAGAATTGCATTCTACTGACATTATAAATAAATTCATGATCTTTTTTAATTAAATCCTAAATTACTTTGAAAGGAGTTTCCAGTGGCCTTTCTTTTATCCTTCATAACATGAGCCTTGCAGCATCTATACTCAAGTAGCATGATTGGCAGGTAGATAAGTGAATTACATTACGTTAAATTTAAAGTCATTTAAGTTAAATTTAAGTTAAATTAAAAAAACAAAACAAAATGAAAGCCTGTTTGAAAGACATTTTACAAACATATTTCAAATTCAACAATTCACTTCTCAATTAATGAGGGTTATTGAATGACTATTTAATCCCCTATTTAATTGGCTAATTTCAATGAATATTTGTCTGTCAATTAAGTTATTATAATTAACCACAAGAACATCCTCATAGCAGATGTCTTCTCAATCATTATTTCTGTTTTGAAATGCATGTCTGCAAGCATTTATGTGACCAGAAATCTACTGTACTTTTCCTTTTTGTGGTGTGTTTTTATGCATCTGTATTTGTAGGTGTGTGTGTTTTCAGTTATGATGGGTGAAGACAGCTGCTTGTTATGCGTTTGGCAGCTGAAATAGTGGAGTGTTTTGCTTTGTATTTAAAAAAAAAAAAAAAAAAAGAAGAAGCTGTTTTTGCAGAAAACTCTGCTCTTCTTCTGATTGGCAGTGGAGTGGAAAGGGTGGAGCCTTAGCCTCTGTGACACTCTTATGGCTCCACCCTTTCAGCTCAGTTTGTGTAATGCAGACAGAAAGAAAGAAAATAGAAGTAAAATGAGAGGAGAGAAAAATAGAGAGACTGAGTGAGACAGCAGCAGGTGGGATGAGATAATGTGCACTGCAGCAAAACTGCAGCAGCGCTAAAACAAAGGGTCACACTCACACACAGCCAAAAAATAAATTTTAATGTTAGATGTATACTCTTTCACACACAAACACACACACACACACACACACACACACACACACACACACACACAGTTTTTTTTGGTTCCCAACTTCCTATTGTTGGTAAGGGGATTTATTGCACTGCAGTTCTGATTTATTCTGCAGTATTGAGCCCCACAAAGAAGAGCCCCTCTCCCTAAGATGCTCTACGTAGTTACTAAAACATATTATTGATTTGCTTAAATGCAACAAACAAGTAGCCAATGCTTACAGCTCTATGTGTCCCACCTTCACTCCTGTAGATACGCAGTTTAGGATGTCCATCCTGGAGCGTCTGGAGCAGATGGAACAGAGAATGGCTGAGATAACCAATCAGAACTCCAGCTCAGCAACCATGGCAACCAAGGGTGGAGGAGTGGAGGGAGGAGGAGCCACTGATCAGCAGTCTCAAGTAAGGCAGAAAATATGGGATTTAGCTTGGGTGAAATCTCCCTTTTCAGCTATTCAATTCAATTCAGTTCAATACCATTTTATTTATAGTATCAAATCATAACAAGAGTTCTCTCGAGACACTTTACAGATAATTAATAATTTACAAAGACCCAACAATTCCAGTAATTCCGTAGCTATATAATCTGAAACCGTATCAAGTGAGCAGGACAGGTAAAAAAAAACACAAAACACAATTTGTTTTAGTCATAAATGTTTAATTAAAGCAAGTCTTTAAAAGTGTGTTTGAGTCACCAAGATTAAATTCAATGACTGCATGATGATGGTCTAATGGTTTAAAGGTTTACAGAAGATCAGGCCTTTCCATTTTTGGAACTCAAAGAAATACTCTAAAGCATACATCAGTTACATCAGTTCATTCAATAATAGCAAAACATATATAACATGATGCAAAAGCAACACCGACTTCAGATTCAGAGAGGTGTTAAATCCACCTCTCCACTGTATTTTCTGACATCATTTTTATAAAAACAGCATACATATAAAAAAGCCTAATAAATCTGGCATTTGTTTCATGGCTATTGTACTGGATTTCATTACATTGCAAATGTGCTTTTTAGGTCACCCCCCTGAAAGTGTTAATTCTATGACTTCATAACAGCCTAAACATGTTATGTACGCTAGCTCTCAAGGAGTCAGAGGTTCTGCGATTTGTTAAACATAAGACTCTTTCTTGGTAAAAACTGACCTTTGTGACAGCTGACAGGTTTCAAGGTTTGTGAAAACCATTTTAAATCGGCAAAAATGTTGTACATAAAAGTCCTGGAAAACCTTTTTGTCTTCAATCTTCCAGATTTCCACCGATCAGGGTTCGTTCGAGGGTCGTGTTGTAGTGGTGTGTGAGAAGATGATGTCTCAGCCATGCTGGGCTTCATCTAATCAGCTCGTCCACAGTAAGAACTCCAGAGGAATGACCTTACTGCATCTGGCTGCAGCTCAGGGCTATGCAGGGCTCATTCAAACACTCATTCGCTGGCGGTGAGTAACACACAAACATGACACATCATTGTGAATACAAAGACTGTCAGTTAATTTCCCTTTTGTTGTCTTGTCTGCAGCACAAAGCATGCCGACAGTATTGACCTTGAGCTCGAGGTGGATCCTCTCAACGTAGATCACTTCTCCTGTACTCCATTGGTGAGTGATCACTATTTCTGAATGGTTTTTCTGAGTGTGTCATTATTTCCGTGTCTGTGTGTGATGTGCGTTTTCCTTTGGACTCCTCAGATGTGGGCATGTGCTCTGGGCCACACTGAGGCAGCATTGGTGCTTTACCAGTGGGACCCAAGAGCTCTGGTTATTCCTGATTCGCTGGGGCGCTTGCCGCTCAACATCGCACGATCTCGGGGCCACACTCGATTGGCTGAGCTCTTAGAGCAGCTGCAACAGACTCCTCAAGCTCAGGGCCAGCCTGCTGACACTTGGATGGACAGATGGAGAGGAGAGTCACAGACCAGCAGAATAAGCAACAGCCCTACCCCAAACCCTAATTCAGGTGGGAAAGCCCGCTATTTTGTGGTTTATTGTCAGTACACCCAAAACACAAAACAAATTCCCACTTAGCCCTAGTGATATGTAATCAGATTGGTGGTTAGTTTTATTTGCAGAGGTTTTAAAATACCTGCCACTGAGACTTGTTATACAGCGGGTTAGCTTAGCTTAGCAGAAAGACTGGAAACAGCTAGCCTGACTCTGTACAAAGGTAACAAAAGCCGCCTACCAGGACCTCTAAAACTCACTAATTAATACACTATATCTTGTTTGTTTAAACACTGACGTGTAACAACAACAATTTTACATTTTACTGGGGTTATGTGCCAGATGATTTCTTGGCTAGGAGCAGTAATTTCTTGCAGTGTCAGCTGGTTGCCTGTTTCCAGTTTTTCTTCAATCTTCTCATCTAAGTCTGGGCAAGAAAGCAAATAAGTGTGTTTTCCAAAATGTCGAACTATTCCTTTGAAAATTATATTTGAAAAACGTAACAGCAATGTGTCTTTCCAGCTATTCCAGGATATTCCACAAACCTCCATGTGGACAGTCTGAAATTGAAAACTGAAAATGACCATTGTTAGCTACAGTATTTCTAGGTGTAAGTGGTGCAAGATTGTATGTGTTCGGGGTGAACTGACCTATAATAAGTATGCATATCCAGCATGGTAGGAATCTATGTTGCCACTTGCTCTTATTTTTTATCATCTTTTTTCCCCAGAGCTTAGGAGAGCCAGGACAGAGAACCAGCCAGACAACCATAACCCGAGCTGGAGCCAAACAGGACACCGAGCCCAACAGGGAACCCAGGGAGAACAGGGAGGCCCACCCCCAGCCAAGAGACTCAAACCCAGCCCTGACACCCAGCAACAGCTAGCTAACTCAACCCCTGGCCCCAACACCCTCACCTCCCTCCTCAACTCATCCCCCAGTCCTAACCCCCAACGCTCTCTCCTCCCAAACACCCTTCAAACTCAACCCTCCAACCTCAGCTGTCAGAACGCACCTCCTGCCAGCTCCAGCCCAAACCGCCCTCAGCTCCCCAGCACTCCATTCTCCCACCTGCAGGCCAGGATAGGGGGGTCTGGAGGGGGCACCAGGTGGAGTCTGAGACAGACTCTGGGGCAGCGTGGCCTAGCCAGGAGGATTCTAGGAAAAGAACGACTGGCCATTCACCTGCGCCAAAGAGTGCTATCTGACAGGGGAGAGGAGACAGAGCTGCTGACCTATCAGGATAACACAGAGGACTTGCAGGTAGGGGCAGCGGATTGTGAGGCGCAGTTTTGATCTTGTTCCTTAACCAAAACTGAACTTTTTGTACTGTATGTGATGGACAATGTATACTGCTTGCTTGCATGTTTGCCATGTTTGTGATCAAATACATGAAACAATACATTAAAAAATCTATGAAAACAACTCTCCCCAAACTTTGACCCTCCATGTGAATAAGGGAAAACTCCCATGATACGTCATTAGGTTAAAACAATTACAAAAGCTCAGGAATGGCCCAAGGGGGGTAAGATGAAATGTTGACAACAAACTTGAACATAAACAGGATACACGGATAATGAGTGAAGATTGGGATTTTACATGACATCTACTGTACTCCTTTGTCTGCATTGAATTTGTCATCATAAGAAGGCCACCTGGTGCAGGGGCATCTTCACTACTCAGTTACTCTCACAACAGTAGACACACACTGTTACAAATGAAGAGCACTTACAAGAAAGTAAAAAAGGGCATATTACATTTTCACTGGCAAGAACAAGAACCTAGTACTAACTGGTTAAACCTTACATTAAAAGGAATAATTTTAGTATGTGTACAACACTGAGTGTGGCCAAATAAAGTAAAGATAATAACAAAAAGGTTTTTAGTTTGGATGTAGCCATTTGTAGTGCTTGTATAGCTAATCACAACTAGAAATCTGTTTCAAAGAAAGGGATTGCAATAATAAAAGCTCTGATGCCTTCAGTTGTTTCCACCACTAAGATAATTAGCCACCAGTGGAAGACGTGTGGATGTATATTCTATGATGCAATGAAATCTGATAAAAAAAAAGGACAGTGCAAGCCCATCCAACTGTTCAAGGCACCCTGATGTCACATCTAGCAAGGGGGGCTCACAAAGAGAGGATAGAAGATGTATTACATGATTAAACCTTGTTGGTTTAGTCAAGACTCTGGTCAGTCGAAAACATATGACTGTTTTACCAGAGTCTCTCTAGGAGCTAAACACATTTAATGTATACAGCATAAGCTTACAGGGTAAATCACAGAACAGAAAGCTTCAAAAATCAAGTGATGATAATGCATAGACTTTTAAGTTCTGTTCAGGAATTTAAGAGAAACATTAATGTTTCACTTGCCCACCTATAAGTATAAAAAGCAGTTGCTCCCTTAAACCACTATGTACACAGAGTTTCATCAGTATCATATATTCAGTCATATAGTTGTCATCCGTATAGGCATGAAAATAAATACCAAAATTAAAGATCATTTTAACTGTTAAGGGCAGCAGGTGTTAGAAATATGTAGGTAATGCCTGCTCTGCTTGTCTTGCAGATGGACATTACGATGCTAGCTGATCACATCATGGAGGCTTCAACTGGTAGGCATAAGCAGGAGGCTATGGAGACTGAAACAGACTCTGGGAAGTTGGGGATCAGCAGTGATGTCAGGTTACTGTCTGGTTACCTTGGTGAGGTGGAGAGGTAAGTCAAAGAGTTCCTGTCACCACATTTAGATGACATAACTCATCAAATAGCGTAAAAGTCTTTTTTACTGTGAACATTTTGCTCTGTTCTCTTCTTTTCTCCAGGTTTCTAAACTCTAGGTCCCAGACTTCTAGCCCCAATCCAAACTCTCTCTCAGGGCCTGAGGATCAGCAGAGTCCTCAGGCTAAGCAAGCCCTTTCCTCCCCCTTTGACTGGACCTCCTTCCTCTGTGCAGCTATGAAAGAGGAGAGGTTGAAAACTGACTCCTGTCTATCCATGACTGAGGCAGAGCATGGGGAGCTCTATGAGACCGTCAGGCATGCTCTGCACTCGCTCAGAAAACACAAGGTATACATGGTATACCTTTGGAAAATCACAAAGTTTACCCCTGAGATTGTAAAATAATCTGATGTATTTTGTCACTATGTTCTTGTTTAAATCCTTGTTCTGGTATTTGTTCAACTTATTTTCCTCTCTATTTCTATCTTTCATGAATCACAATAACTTGAGATGACCATGAGCCATTTAACATATATGATGTTTATACAAACTCTTAATGCCCAAGGGTCCCATTCAGGAACAACGCAAAGAGATTGCAGCAGTGATTCAGCGCTGCTATAAAAGATACAAGCAGGTAAGAGTTAACAACACACAGCTAGCATCAACCCACATGTTTTTATGTCAGGCTGACTGAGAGTTTAGTACTGAATTGGATATACAGAAATAATAGCAATAACAGATGTGTTTCCTTCATAAATTTGAGCTAAAATGAAATGTGAATGAATGAATGAAGACATACGGCTTAGTCATGTCATTCACTATGTGCCTTTATATTGACGTTTAACACAGCACCAACGTTCACATCATGAATTGTGTTTATTGTAGGTTTTATTCACACTCGAGTCAGTTTTATCGCACGTTTTTGTTTCTGCTTGAGACAGCTAGACGTGATCTATAATGGGAATTTATTAATAAAACGATTAAGTATGCAAGCTGTGATCAGTCTGTGGGTCGTGATTTGAGTTTGCAGAGGGAAACAGATATAGCCACAAAATTATTTAAATCATTATCATCATTATAATGATCAGCATTCAACATTACAAAGGTACAAAGGTTGTGATGGAAGGGTTTACAACACGCTGCTTCTGTCTTCTCTTTCAGTATGCACTTTATAAGAGGATGACCCTGGCAGCCATCCTGATCCAGAGTCGTTTCCGGAGTTTCCATGAGCAGAGGAAGTTCCAACAGAGTCGTAGAGCAGCGGTCCTCATCCAGCAATACTACCGCTCCTATAGACACTCCCTTGGGTATTTCACTCTCTCTCTCTCTCGCTCTCTCTCTCTCACACACACACACAAAGGCCATAATTATGCAGAAAGATTCATCTTATTCCTGTGTCTTCGCCTACAGCAGCCTCCTCACGAAAAAACAGAACCAGGCTGCTCGCAAGATCCTGAGATTCCTGCTCCGATGCCGCCACAGGTGAGGCATAAAACTCCTCACACACCCTCCAACACCACTGTACACACATCCAAACACATTACCTACACACACGTACAGCCCACTGCCACACATGCGCTCTCTACATTGGTGCTAATAGTTGGTGTTGTTTTACTGTTCCTGTGAAGCCCCTTGATGGACCATAGGCCTCTGAAACGGGTGAGTCTTCTCTCTCTCTCTCTCTTCTCTCTTCCTCTCTCTCCCGGTGGCTGATGCCTGTTTGCATGTCAGCGGAGGAAGGGGGAGAGGAGATCCTGGATTATCATACTTCCCTCTCGCTCTCCCCTCCCTATCTTCCTGTCTCTCCCTTTCTCTCTCTCTCTCTGTCTCTCTCCGAGGTCTGCTGAATGATGTTGGTACTTCTGCATGATTGAAAGATAGATAGAGGAGTGATTCTTGCATAGGGTCTTCATGGGGCATGTTCTTACTAAAATGACTAGGGGACTTTAAGTGTCTTGCTTGGCCTGCCAGTCTTTTTTCTGTGCCTTGATGGGTGGGAAGGTTATATGATGGAATGTGTGGGTGTGGGTGTGGGTGTGGGTGTGGGTGTGTGTGAGTGTGAGTTGCTCTGAGTATGGCCTTTGGATATAAAAGTGGAAAGAGAAACACATGCACAATTACAAATACACACAAATCTCTCTTTGAGCATGTCTCTAATGTGTGTTTGTTTTTCCCCAGGGCCAGAGAGCAGAGAAAGGCCAGGGGTCCTGAGAGCCCACCGCCAGACCCCACACATAGCCCCCTCAGCCTGTGAGCAATCTATAAACCCTCCCTGTCCTTCATCTTCTCCTTTTTCCTTTCTTCCATCCTCCCGAAAACTCCCCATCTTTTCCATTCCCCAACCCCTTCTCCTGCCCTTTCCATTCCTCTCCTCCCTCCTTCTGTCTCACCCTTTCTCCCCTCTTCTCTCAAGAGGGAAAAAAACTCTTCCCAGACAGACTGAGGACAGGATAGGTGTCCATCATGGCAGCTCAGACAGACAGAGCCCAGGGACCTGGCTCTGCCCACAGCACTGATCCTCCTCCACAGTTTCACTGGGAGGCCATCACATTAACCTCATGGCATTCTTTGCACTCTTCATGGGTATGTTTCTTTGCAAAAGCAAGTTGACAAGTCAGACGGGAGTACACGAGGAAGCGCCTGAAGATGAAGTCCTGGCATTAATGGCAGCGTCTGGACGTGCTCCGGTGAACAGCTGGCTCAAGATAAAGGTTACTTTGACATGCAGAAAATGTACAAAACATTTCGTGTTTTGTATCTAAACAGTAATCCATGAAAGAAAAAGAAAACATAAACCAAAAAACTCTCTTCTATGTTGCATTTGCATGCAAGGTTTTTCCGCTTATTCCTCCTCTCCATCATCCTGAAGATCTATAGTGGCAAATCATTCTGCTGATTCAGTATTTCACAACCAACCACTCTGACTCACAGGCTTACAAACCTATTAATCAGTCACCCGATCAAAAGGGGAGGAACTGCACTTGAATGTAAGAGGGGCATTGTTAGATAAGGGTTAGGGTCTGAATAACGATGTCTTAATTTGTTACATGGACTTTGTATGGAGTCGTTCTCAGAGGCAGCACTTTGCTCGCCTGACGTGGTGTGTCCGTGTTTGTTCAATTCAATGCATGTATTTGAGCTACAAGCTCCTGCATGCTTGCCAAACTGCTTTAGTGTTGTTTCTTTTGTATTTCTATGTGAAGTTGTGTCTCACTTACGTCCTCATCAACTTATCCTTGCCCTGTTTAATGTGAACTGTGTAAGGAAAAATTACTCATTTTGGGTGCTTTTTTTACTTTATTTATTTAAGGGTCTAATAATTTATTTAATTGGCTCAAGAGTGGTTCAGCTTGAGACTGGTCCCCCCCCCCCCTTGTGTGGTAAAATATGACATGTTCCAATGGTTAAATGTCTCTGTTAGTTTGTTCTTTGCGTGAACCTCTAAATCCTAACTGTGGTTTTGAGGAGAGAGTCACATACCATTGCCTTGACTTCTTCTTGACTCTGAGAGGTCTCTATGCTTGCTCTGTAAAGGACATGGGTCATATACCTGCCCCTATATGGGGCATTGGTCCCCATATTAGCCCATATGGGCGATCAAATCCATATTTTGGACTATTGCATATTCCTGTATATAAACTGACGAGGTAAGGGGATACGAGGACCCTGAAACTTTTTCATAAGAGGACTGTATTTAAGATTATAAATTATTTTACTCCCATAATGAGAACTTAAGACAGAGACCTGGGTACACAGGATGGCTGTATTGCTTGTAAATAATGTAGATATTGCAAACGGAGTAATGTGCATGAGATTTAAGACAAAGAAAAAGAAAAAAGAACATGTTAGTGGCTATGGACTGTGAGAGGATTTTAACTGCTTCACTTTAAGAGTATCCAGTATAAGTGTTACTGAAAAGAACATTTTGTTAAAGCATGCAACTGAAAAATCTAATGTTAGAATTATAAGTGGGAAAACAAAGTTAGCTGAAACAATGATCTTTCAGACAAAACATTTACACTTTGTGCTTTTGTTTCTTGGCTAGCAAAAATGAAACCCTTTTTGCCAGTAGTGCCAATTATTATGAATGCTATTTTTCCTAACAATATGTTACGTTGGGGAAACCAACACCCAAAAGATAGCAGTAAAATCCACAGAGGCAACACACACAGAGACAATAAACAGTAGAGATTTAGTACTAGCTCAACCATAGACAAGTTCTGAGGTTTGCCTAAGGCAGACCTAAGTGTAGACGACGATGATGCAAGTATGAAAATGATAATAATGGTAATAAAGATGATGATGGCCGTTTAATATGAATGCAATGGATGGTGGCCCAAAACGGATGAGGGTGCTACATTCTTTACAATATGGTTGTGCTTCAGCAACATACTAGCTTTTATTAAGACCATTAATCACACCTACAGCGGATCCAGCCTGGCCTCCAGTCAAAGCTTTCCATCTTCAAACAGAATGTCTCCCCCCCCCCCCCGCTTTTTACATATCATTTGATTAATTTTTATTTTCTCCTCATTGCCACTGCCATTATGATACAACGTCTACTTTAGACTTCTGGAAAGCTCTGTTTAGAAAGTGCCTGCTCAATAACAGAAAAGTGCAAGCTAATATCAGGAAATATCTATTGTATGTCCTCCAAAAGGTTGCCAGTTACTTGTTTATTTTCCTAAATTGTGTGTTAAAAATGAACTTGACAGTGTTGAACTTGATCCGAGTCTAAGTTAGAAGCTCGTATTTGTCAGTGGTATGAATGAATGCTCATGGCCTGATTGATGCTATGTGTTGCTTTATGAGACAAACCAGTAATTACAGTTTCACTTTATGCCCCACTTGTGTGTCAGTTGTGCAGTATCAGAACAAGAAAACCATACAATTCAGCCACTGTGTATGAAAGGCACTGTCACGAGTCTATTCAAGGTCCCAGTGTTGCTGTTGGGAGAAAGATGCGTTCTCTAGCAGGGACTCATTTTGTCTGTCTTTCCTTAAAAAAATGTTCTTGCAGCATTTAAATGAAAGCATAACCCAACAGTTTTCCAGAGGATGAAATAGCTGTCACTTTCTTTCTTTGTCTTTCTCTTTCACTCATGTTCTTTCTCTCTCTCTCACTCACACACACACACACACACACACACACACACACACACATCAATACATACATGCAGTACACAAATGTACACAGACACAAAAAAATGCCACACTCTTTCTCTCTGTGCTTATGTCTTTGGGAAAAATTAAATCTCTCCCTTAGATTTTACTCAGGGTTAAAGAACAGGGAGATGGTATGTGGAGTGTGATGCTCTCCGCCACAGAGTTGTACCGCTACTGGTGACTGTGTATATTGTATGCATATATATATGTGTACATATTTGTGTAGGTTAGGGATACTCCAGTTGTTCATTCACTAATCTAGTGTCTACAAATTTTAAAATAATGTTCTTGATTGACGCACTCCTTCTGAGTCTCATTTTGTGAAGCAGCAAATGTGATGTTTGTTTCATCCAAGGTGTGTTTGCATCACTTTTTCTACAAGAAAAAAAAACTCCAAATCCCATATTTTATAGGATTCTGTTTGATTATAAACTAAATTTAAAGCAAGTAATGAGTGATATTTCTATTTCTATACTTGCTCCTGTTTTAAACGCACAAGATTCTTGATACAAGTAATTCTTAAATAAAAATAGGTAACGGCCATGTATCACCTCAATTTTCTTAATTAAAAACAGTTGTAAGAGATAGTATATTTAAAGATTTACAATTGGACTATCTCTATAATGTGTGTTTCACACATTTCCTCAATTTTTTATCACACTGAGAAATAGCCATGGTTAGGATGGCACTGTCAGGAGATTCGTGTTACGATAGAGTATCCTCTTAAACTGCCCCTCCTCTCACATCAGCACAACTCAAGTCACAAAGAACACTGCTTTAGACTCCTTCATATATTATATATAAATGCACACACAGACAAGTATACACACACTCCAACATCCAAATGCTAGTGCTTATCAACACACATTGTAGAATACATACTCATACACATGAAACTAGACACAGATTGCAGATAATCCATCAATATGTTCATGTTTTTGGAGAGGATGGTGACTGTAAAAAGAGTATGTAGAGTAGAAAAAGTAAAAAAATACAATGAAGAAATATTGCCATAGTAGACAGCTGGTAGACATGCGCAGATATGGCCTCTGTTTTCATAAATCCGCCTAGAAATGAATGGTATAACCTTTCAGGCCTTGTTTTGAGAGGGCGTGGCCAAACACCACATTGCATGCTAGAATGGTAGACCCTTATAGATAATCTATGGCTAGACCTCTTCTTGCCTTCCTCTTCTTTCACCCCGTCTTCCCTCTCTCTCTCTCTCTCTCTCTCTCTCTCTCTCTCTCTCTCTCTCTCTCTCTCTCTCATTTCCTGCTGTATTCCCACCTTGCCTGCTGTTGTGTTCTCCATGCCTATCTCAGTCTTTCATTCCTCTTTTCTTTTCTTTTTTTGTAGCCTAGTTTTTACTTTGTTTGTTTTACAAACGTGCATGCACAAGCATCACTAAATTGTTGATGTTTTTAAAAGAATATTTTGTTGCTGAGGCCATGCAAAGTGTTTTGAATATTGCCCTTATATGTGGAAAATGTCTTCTGAATGCTTTACATAATTTCTGCTGTAAAATGAAATCAGAATAAAAAGAAAATTTGCACTTTAACTTATTTTTTTTCTTGATATTTATTTCTCCCATGGTTCTTAAAGAGAAAGTTGTAAGTCTCTGTTTACACGTGCTCTTCTTATTTCATCTTCTGAACATAACGCTGGGTCATTTGTATTTCTACCCCTCCTGAATCCACTCTGAAATTTTGAAACAAGTCCTTTTTAATATGTTAACCTTTCATTTATTATTTTCTCTAATCATTTACAGACATGCATGGGATTTTAAAGCAATTGGTCGATAATACTGCATTATTTTACTGGTTTGCAGAGTGGCAGGCCTATTACAACAGCATCTTTCCAGTTTTGTGGAAACCCTTCCTTGTCCCATACTTTATTATATAATTCAAGTAAGATATCTTTAGATGTCTCACTAAGATGATTTATCATCACATAACAAATTTGGTCTTTGCTTGGTGGAGACATCCTTATTTTCCTAAGAGCACAATTCAGTTCTGTCTTTGTAAGTGGAATACTTAATAAATTGTTGGTATTTTCATTTTCATTCTCAGTTATTGTAGCTTCTCTCCGTCTTCTTCCCTACTCACTAATGTAATCTGAGCTTTGAACTTTAACAAATGTTTGTGCCAGTCAATTTAGAATTTCCATTTCTGTCTCTCTGACACTAAAGTAAGATCGATTGCTGGTTCTGTACAATTCCTAATATTATTTTGTGTGCCACTTCCATGATTTAGGCATACTATTTTTTTTAAATCTGCATCAGTTCTTTAATCACCTTTCCATTCTCATCCTTACAGTCACCCTATAATGCACGCTCTTTGTTAACCATAGACTGTTATGGCATTAACATCTCCACAGCAAATAACCTTTCCCTCTAAGCAAGTTCATCCAATATTTACAGTACAATCAAAAGGATCATAAAAGTTAACATATATCATAAAAGTTAACATATATATTGAGATATAATATTGTTTTGCCCATTTTTGAGTTAATATAAATTCCAAATCTGCCCCTCTATTTTACAGTTCATAAATACTATACATCCTCCACAACTGCTCTCTCCTCTATCTCTGTTGATTTTATCACAACCTTAAACTCTAAAGGCAAGTTTTTTGAGAAGGTAATTTTCTCTGATTCTGATTCTTGTTTTTCCTGACTTCACAACCTAGCTACATCTGTGCTGAGCTTAAGAACATGTATTCACACTCTTCAAATTTCTGATCTCATCAACATTTGCCACATCTTGGATTTCGCATAGGCTACAGACCATGTCCATACCACTATATTTGGAGGACTAAAGCCTGACTGAAAAGCTCATATCCGATCTTGATTATTATTTTTTTTTCTACAAAGAGGCCTACGGAATTCTGAACCGTAAGAGCAGTACGTTTAAATGCTCCTCTGAATAAAAGAAAATTGTGCAAGTTGGTGGAAACCATCTTTAAGTGTGTTTCGTCTTTGTACGTGGTTCATTTAGTTTTCAGGTTTGTTACACGATTGGTGGAAAATCTGATAGTCCTACCGGAAAATTACTGGAATATACTACATTACGTCACGTCAATTTCGTTTTACCGTAAACATGTTGTTTTCCATTTTCCTTGATTTGTAAAGCGATCCAAAACGTCACTCGACCAAATCCTTCGTCAATGTGGTCATGTTTAAACAGTTGCGAATTACATTTCATGTCCATTGAGTCTGCCTTAGTTGTTCATCTTGTAAGAAATTAAGCTGAAATTGCGTGCATCGTACGCAAAATCCAAACATCCATGGTAATTACGGTAGTAACCGGAAATGTCGTAACAATCGCAGGTGATATAAGGACGTGGTTGTTCCGGAGAAAAGTGGCTTTGCTGCTTAAAGATAGGCGGATTTAGAGTAGAATTTATTATGTTTTAATCAACAACTGTACATATTTTTTTAGGAGTAGATGTTTTAACTTCATAATACAATGAAACCTACGTATTTTTCTTCTGTAAACTCGGCACTGTAACGCCTTCTCCTGCTGCCCAGCTCTGCATCGACTGAAGAAACAATGCAGGCCTAGCTAGCTTCTAACGTTAGCTGGCGGAAGCTAATCGGATAACGCTGGTCCAGCAGACTGCAGTGGGATTTAAACCCTGGACGGAGCCGTTTTTCGACGCTGTAACGTTAATAACATCCAATCCGGTATATAACAACTGTTTCTTTATTAAATGTTGCTTTTCATGCAGTCTATGTCATTTAAGTTAACTTTTATTTTGTGAGATAAGCCACATTTTCACGAAGTTAGCGTGTTAGCATTGTCAAGTTAAGTGGTGTTGATGTGATCCTAAAGTCGGTCTGTGTCAGGGGTGGTAGTGGTTTTCTTAAATGTTTCTATTTCTGTTAGTGATGTGGTTTTGTTTGAAATCACTGGCTTAACTTCCACTACGGTCCATCACAGTTCAGCCAGCCTGCCAGGACGTTTCTCTTACAGCACATTAGCATTTTTGGTTGCGTCAAAACCTATTTTGTCTTTCTTTTTTCCTAACTGAAAGTTTAGCTCTAACGGGAATCGGACCCATCAGAAACAGGCCCACCTTGTATTCAGATCCCAGGTTATCATTGCATAGTAACATTGCCTGAGCTGTCCCAGCAGGGGTTTAATTTATGTTTTATTATAGAGTTAAGTAATGGCGTACACGCTTATTTTGTAAGGCTTTTGTTTTCTGTGGCTTGCATGATTTACTTTGAAATATAACATCAGTTTGATAAATAATTAGAAAACGCCGCCTATTTCTATAGAAACAAGAGGTGTCAACCAAAATAGGGCTTTCTTAAAATAATCAGAAGCTATATAGAAACAATATTATAATAATAATAATAATAATAAAAGAAAGTAGACTATGCATGCTACTCTTTAGAAATATTTTTTTTCTGTCCTACTACACAGCATATATGACACTGTTTTGTATGCACCAACTTTTCTAACTTACAGTTTGGGCCCTTCAGATAATACGTTAAAATTCAGTTCAACTTTATTTCAGACACACAGGTCCATATCCGTATAACATGTACAAAACGCAAGACAAAAACGTTCTAGGCAAAACATAAACATTTGTTCCAATGTTGAATATTAGTCTTTAAAGTTTTGACATAATAAAAACTCTGGGCTTGTGGCGTTCACAATATACTTTATGGCTATATCTTTTTCTCAGATTTGATGGTTTGTGGAGCGTTTCCATGTTTGTGGTTTTTGTTGATTATCGGATTTTACACTCAGTTGCCAGTTTATTAGGGACAGCTAACTAAACCTATTGCAGTCTAATACAACAACCCTCCAATTAACCCTACCTTCATGAAGGTTATTAATGTTCAGTTTAAGATTTTTGAAATGTCAAAAAAATGGTGCCTGTAACAATTTCTCAGAACCAAGGCGACGTCTTGAACTGACTTATTTTGTCCAACCAACAGTCAACCACCCATAGATATTCATTTTACTATCAAATATGACAAGGAAAAGTAGTAAATCCTCACAACTGAGCAGAAACAAAGTTTTTGTTGAATTGTCTTACAGAGGTGTTCACCTTAACTGCCATTTTGTAGTATGTACTTTGAGGGGGCTGTTAAGGTGTATTGCCTTATATTGATTATGTTTGTAATATTTAGTAACTGATATAAATGGGGTGGACTGTTGTATTATACTGCATTAATTTGAGCTTAGTCTCGCATTGCCAGACCTTCCTGCACAGCACTGTGGAGGAGGGTCTGACTAGTTCACACTGCAGCTGGGATGGGAGAAAAACGTGCTCTGGTTTATTGGCATGGCTTTAAACCAATCGCACTTGTATTGGGCGGCGCTAAGCACCAGAAACGCAATAACGGTACCTCTGCAAAACGGGCTCGGGAAGAACTTGTTTTGTTTTGTGCTCGTTCAAAAGTTGTTTTAGTCGTGCAACAGAAAACTCAAAAAGATTTGACTGATAGTCTAGCTACCTGTCTAGAATTACCCTGCAGAGATCTGAGGAGCAGTTAAACATCTTCCAAATCAACTGAAATTTAGAATGCCAACACAAAGAAAGCGGAAGCTGAGGGCAAAAGTATTGAGCCCCCTTTACTCTGATAGACCTAAATACAATCCAGTGTAACCAATTGCCTTCAGAAGTCACCTAATTAGTAAATAGAGTCCACCTATGTGTAATCTAATCTCGGTGTAAATACAGCTGTTCTGTGAAGGTTTCAGTGGTTTGTTAGTGAACATTAGTAAACAAACCGCATCATGAAGCACAAGGAACATACCAGACAGGTCAGGGATAAAGTTGTGGAGAAGGTTAAAGCAGGGTTAGGTTGAACTGGGCAATATATCAATATCGTGATATGAGACTAGATATTGTCTTAGATTTTGGATATCGTAATATGGCATAAGTGGTGTCTTTTCCTGGTTTTAAAGGCTGCATTAGAGTAAAGGGGTGTGTGTGTGTGTGTCATAGAATCATGAAAAAATTGATTTCTTTCAGTAATTCCATTCAAAAAGTGAAACTTGTATACATTCATTCCACACAGACTGATATATTTCAAGTGTTTATTTCTTTTAATTTTGATGATTATAACTGACAACTAATGAAAACCCCAAATTCAGTATCTCAGAAAATTAGAATTAAATAAGACCAATACAAAAAAAGGATTTTTAAAAATGTTTGCCAACTGAAAAGTATAAACATGAAAAGTATGAGCATGTACAGCTCTCAATACTTCGTTGGGGCTCCTTTTGCCTGAATTACTGCAGCAATGCGGCGTGGCATGGAGTCGATCAGGCTGTGTCACTGCTCAGGTGTTAGGAGAGCCCAGGTTGCTCTGATAGTGGCCTTCAGCTCTTCTGCATTGTTGGGTCTGGAGCATCGCATCATCCTCTTCACAATACCCCATAGATTATCTATAGGGTTAAGGTCAGGCAAGTTTGCTGGCCAATTAAGAACAGGGATACCATGGTCCTTAAACCAGGTACTGGTAGCTTTGGCACTGTGTGCAGGTGCCAAGTCCTGCTGGAAAATGAAATCTGCATCTCCATAAAGTTGGTCAGCAGCAGGAAGCATGAAGTGCTCTAAAACTTCATGGTAGACAGCTGCGTTGACCCTGGACCTCAGAAAACACAGTGGACCAACACCAGCAGATGACATGGCACCCCAAACCATCACTGACTGTGGAAACTTTACACTGGACTTCAATCAATGTGGATTCTTTTTGAATGGAATTACTGAAATAAATCAACTTTTTCATGATATTCTAATTATATGACTTGTGTATGTATGTATGTGTGTGTATATGTATGTGTGTGTGTATGTATGTGTATATATATATATGTATATATATATATATGATATATGTATATGTATGTATATATATATATATATATATATATATATATATATATATATATATATATATATATATATATGACACACACACACACACTTAAGTTTGTGGTTGTAATGTGACAAAATGTGGAAAAGTTCAAGGGGTATGAATACTTTTGCAAGCCTCTAGTGTACTAAATTAGGCAGCGCGGTGGCTCAGTGGTTAGCACTTCTGGGTTCGAATCCAGGTCGTTCCGGACCTTTCTGTGTGGAGTTTGCTTGTTCTCCCCGTGTTTGCGTGGCGCTCCGGTTTCATAAAGACATGTTGGCTTAGGTTGGCTAGGTAATTAGGACTACAGTTAGCCAACTGGCTAACACTGGTGCATTTACAGAAATGTTGATTAATGTGCATTGTCCTAATCAAATAAACTTACAAACAAATAAATGGAGCATATGTAGCAGTGCAGTATATCAACACTAATTGTAGTCTGGATCAACAGAAGTACGTTACCAGGTTAAAGCCTGACAGACCTTCCTCCACAGCGTTGTGGAAATAGGTCTGGCAATGCGAAACTCACTGATTTGTAACGTTTATTCATAAATTTAGAAGTTATTAAGGTGGGTTAGGTGTTTTGTTTCTCATTCTCATTAATCTCTTTTCAGCTATGAGCTCTCAGCTGCAGGTCTTCTCGCCTCCCTCCATCTCCTCCAGTGCCTTTTGCCGCGTTAAGAAGCTGAAGGTGGAGAGCAATGTTTGGGACGTGTCCACCACTGAAGCTTACAGCTCCATAGCAGGCCAGTCGGCATACACCTTTACCCCAGCCATGGCTGTGGCACCCTTTGTACCATCCCTGGTCTTCCCCCCTGTAGCACCTGGCTCCAGAGGTCAAGTGGTGGTGCGGGCAGCTGATAGCACTGGCAGCCTCCCCCGTGGAGCCAGTCGGCGCGTGGCAGAGCAGGCGACGTCTTCATCTTATGCTCATACTGAGACGTCTTCTGAAACAAGGGGGCACAGGCACGGGCAGAAAAGAAAGATTGAGGAGACCAATGAAAGCAGTGGGAGTGGATGTGGCAGTGTCCAAATATTGGAGGAGCTCTCAGCCCCTGCAGCAACTTACTCCACACGTACGGGTGGTGGTGGAGGAGGCACAGGACAGTCCATACCCCACTCAGCTCCAACCACCAAGAGCAGCAGCTCCAATGGTGAAGGGGATTATCAGCTAGTGCAGCACGAGATCCTCTGCTCCGTCTCCTGCAGCTATGAAGTGCTGGAGTTTTTAGGAAGAGGCACGTTTGGACAGGTGGCCAAGTGCTGGAAGAGGGGCACAAATGAGATTGTGGCCATCAAGATCCTAAAAAACCATCCATCTTATGCTCGTCAGGGCCAAATCGAGGTAATCGAACATCTTTTTGTTGAGAAAAGATTTGTGTATCCTGCTTTGATAACGCGAGAAGGTTGTTAGAGAGCTTATTGTCCTACTGCAATGCTAGCAATGTGTGTGGCTGTATGTGAGATTTATGTAGGCCCTGCCAATCTAGCTCGAGAAATGTTGAATAGTCGATGCTTCCGAAGTTATGCGACAATCCAACAAGCACTTAAGAAGCCTAATGGCAGCTTAACATCAAAGCTAATTTATTAACACTGCGTTTCCCTGTGTCAGAGGCTTCTTTTGTGTTAGAAATGGCCAGTTACACTATAAAACTAGGATCATAGTATATTGTTCACATGGGTTCCACTTTACCTGCAACCACTGTAACTGACCTACATACAATAGCATTATTGTGCACTTCCTTGTACTTGGCATTTTCTTGTTATGCAACATAAGTGAACCAACTTTAACTGACGAGTTGCATGGCGTTATTTGTTTCTCTTTAATAGGTGGGTATCCTGAACCGGCTGAGCGCAGAGAACGCAGATGAGTACAATTTTGTGCGTTCATACGAATGCTTCCAACACAAGGGTCACACCTGCCTGGTGTTTGAGATGCTGGAGCAGAACCTCTATGACTTTCTTAAGCACAGCAAGTTCAGCCCACTCCCTCTACGGCACATCAGACCCATCCTACAGCAGGTTGGCAAATGTCTTGACATTCATAAAACCTTTTTTTCAATCTATTGTATTATTACTTTTAGTTTGTCATTGCTGCTATAAACCTTTCATTCTTAGTATTGCAGCCTGATTAATATTTGTGTTTTTATCTTAAGGTGGCTACAGCGCTGATGAAACTGAAAAGCCTTGGTCTGATTCATGCAGACCTGAAGCCAGAGAACATTATGCTGGTCGACCCTCTTAGACAGCCCTACAAGGTGAAGGTCATTGACTTTGGCTCAGCAAGTCATGTGTCCAAAGCGGTCTGCTCAACCTACTTACAGTCTCGCTACTACAGGTTAGTGGCAAGAAATCCAGCTGCATTTTGTTGATCTATATACATCTTTCCTTGTAATCTTATGAGGATGAGTGGTGACAAATGTGCTATGTTACTGTGACACAACTTTGTAACTCAGTTCTGGCACTAGTCCTTTTACCTTCTCTTTGCTGTCTAGGGCTCCAGAGATCATTTTGGGTTTGCCATTCTGTGAAGCCATTGACATGTGGTCTTTAGGCTGTGTGATTGCAGAGTTGTTTCTGGGTTGGCCTCTCTACCCTGGAGCCTCCGAGTACGACCAGGTCAGTACTGACGTTAGTGTTTCCCAGGCTTTATAGAAAAATGCTCAAATGCTTCGAAAGGCTAACCTATCAGATTGAAATAGAGGCCACGTGTTGTTAGTTGAAAGCAGGTCATGAACGTACTGTAGGTGCTCTGTAGAACTTGTACTGAGAGCTGCTAGTGTTGCAATAAGCCAAGAGATGCCAAAGTGCTGCAGAAAAACAAGCATAACTACAAACTATATGGGTATTGCAGGCAATCAGATGTTAGTCCTATCAATGGCTCTCACTGTTTTGTCTCACTTTGATTCCTAAACTTGAATGTTTTTTTTGTTTTTTTTCTGTTTCCAGATCCGTTACATTTCTCAGACTCAAGGCCTGCCTGCGGAGTACTTGCTGAGCGCCGGCACTAAAACCAGTCGCTTCTTCAATCGAGGACCTGACTCTAGCTACCCACTCTGGAGGCTAAAGGTTAATAAAACCTCATATTAATCCTACTCTGTATTGCTTATTTAAATGATTATTATAAGGATTATCAGAAAATGGCAATACATATAACAATATAAAGAAGTCTTGATGCTCCTTCTGATTTGATTATTTTTATATTGAATTGCATCCGGATCACTAAATGGTTATAGTGATAGTTTAATGATAAACATAAATGGTTTCCATCTTACAGACCCCAGCAGAGCATGAAATGGAGATGGGTATCAAGTCCAAGGAGGCCAGAAAGTATATCTTCAACTGTCTGGATGACATGATGCAGGTAGATGGCTTTCACTCGGAACATCTAATTAGGTTTTTGCACTTCACACACACAAACCCAATAAATCACATCACCTGTACCTCAATTTGTTTGTTTGACTCATTTGGGTGTTATTATTTTGTATTCCAGGTCAACCTGTCCTCTCATTTGGAGGGGACGGACATGCTGGCTGAGAAAGCTGATAGACGAGAGTTTATAGACCTCCTGAAGCGCATGCTCCGTCTGGATGCCGACAAAAGGATCACGCCTACAAAAACTCTAGGTCACCCCTTTGTCACAATGAGCCACCTCATGGATTATCCCCACAGCTCACAGTAAGTGTGTGCTGTGAAGTGTTCTTTTAGGCACTGGGTTTGGTTGAGTCTCTAATTTAAATGTAATCACTAAAACACTGATGAACTCCATCCTCTCCAGTGTGAAGTCCTGCTTCCAGAACATGGAGATCTGTAAGCGTCGGAGCTCCTATGATAGTGGCAAATCCCTGTACTCCACCAATGCGGTCCCCAGCGCTGCAGCAGGCAACCTCACTGTTACCTTCAGTAGCCAACTCAACCAGCATAACCAGGTATGACCCATATTTTCACCACTAATTCTTACACGTTTAAAGACTCCTCTAGTATTAATCCGATAATTTCTCTTAACAGGTGCCTTCTGCGGGGGGAACGATGCCTTTGCTGAACTACCAGCCTGCTCTGTACCAGCAGGCGACCATTAACATTCCCGGGCTTGCTCAACAGAGTGTCCCAATTCCAACGCGTCCTGCTGGGCTGTGTAGCCAGACAGAACCCTTCCAGCAAACTCTCATCGTCTGCCCACCCTCTACTATTCAAGGTAAAGGAAAAGGTTGCAATCAGACTGAAAAAAGACTGGTGTTGGAAATTAGCTTTGGCTATTTACACGTGTACAGTACATCAGACACAACTGTCAATGTCATTCTGTATTTGTCCCTTTTATAAATAAACTAATGAATAAATAAAAGGCAAAAACAACACATGAGGTTGCGCCAGTGTGAAAGGTATCTACCAACACGTTGGTTATTTATAATTTCCAAGTCACTTTAGTTAAAGGCATGTTTCTGCAGACAGCGATCATAAACCTTAATTAGATGCTTATATGGCACAATATTCCACCTTTTCTGTTTGTTGAACAGGGATAAACAAAAATCTGATCTTTAAGCGGTGATATATTTTTCATCAGTATTTTGGTGTTACTCATTGATATGCTTGTGTGGAATTGTTTTCCAGGGCTACAGCCATCCAGTAAGAGTTCCAGCTTCCCTGTGAGGATGGAGAACTCTGTACCCATAGTACCTCAGAACCAGTCTGCTCAGTCATTGCAGATCCAGCCAAGTATGCTCACACAGGTAAGAGTTTATTAGGTATGTGGGTGTTTAATCACATTTCAAGAGGTCTGTGAGGTGCTAACCTTCCGAATATTTTATTTAAATTAATTATTGATGTGATTTTACTGTGGTCCTCAGAAGAGACCTGATGCTTTGACAAAGATGGACAAAGAAGGCGTGCATGTATGACAGAGAGCGAGGGAATGGGCAGATTACAAAAAGTGCAATGGATACTTAACTCATTTTTCAGTGTTATTCCGCTCTGGTTCAATGTAGTGTATAGAACTTTAGACCAAAGCCTCTGCTAACAATGAAAAGCAGAGTGGCTGCTGTGCCAACTGAATGGAGCCAAAGTGGGTTGAACATGCACCAAATAGACCTATGTTGTATATACATCTCCTGTAGAAATACTTCCGGGAGGCTGACTCAGAGAAAGGGATTTACCTTTTGTGAATACTGAGGTTTAAACTTTAATTTCAGCAATTCCATATGGATTTCATTGATGCAGTGCGCATGAGCTAGACTGGGTAAACCCAGCCCGATCTGCTGGCGATTTGATTTCGCCCTGCAGCTCAGGCTGGAAACCTGTACGTTTATCTATCCTGCTTCCGTTAAAATTGTGCGGGAACCAATCACAAACTGGCTTATCCACCTGGCGCGCTATTGGCGGGTTTAACACGATGACGATAGAGAAGCGACCAAGCAGCTTCTTGTTTACATTCAACATAGCAGCCACCGAAGCGCAGCAACCCGTTGATGTCGCCGTCGCTGCTAACGTCACCCGGATCGTTTTGGTTGAAGGACTATCCAATTGCATACAGAGTCATTTAAACTATGGGTGTTGATCACACCTCTTGTGCAGAGAAAATACAGAGCAGACTCCCCAGACCTAATGTTCAATCTTAAAAGCTTGAGCTTGGTCTGGTGATAGCCAGACTACACATGAGCACATGTTTTTATAATGTGGCATTTTGAAACCTAAACTCTGGGTTACATACATCTGGCAACATCCATGAATGATATGTCATTAGTGCCAAGCTGAGAGCAATGATGCCCAGTTTTGCTTATTCAATGAAACACTGAGTGCATCCAAAAGGTGTTTTCCTTTCATGTCCCCTTCTTATTTTTGCTGCCAGCAGAGCAAGCAGAAGTTTTGTGGGAAGCACGTAAAGACATTTTCTCCAATAAAGCTTTTCTCTCAGCGGATATGTTTGTTAAAATGTTTTTAGGCCACTGCTTTTTACACTGACAAAAGATTTGACTTGAGCAGCATAGTCCGTGCTGCTGCTGCTGTTGTATGTGTTTCTACTGATTCTCGCCTTTTTTAGATTTATTTTTTTTTTTCCAGGACTGATTGGGCTGCCACTCAGGGCCACACCTTTCTTATTCCCAGTCTCCTATCTGGGATGAATGCTAGATGTTTAATGTGGGAGACTAATCTGGCTCGAAAAGCTACTTAATTGCCGTTTGCTAAATGTAGGAATAATTGCTGCACACTGCAGAGGTCAGGTGTCCAGATGGCCAGTGGTACCAGTGTGCATCTCTTCAGATACAGCCTTTGAAGGACATTACTTTTCATCCTGACCCTAACACTGCCCTCCCCTATCCTCCCCTCCCTCCTCCAGGGTTCCTGCACACCCCTGATGGTGGCCACCCTGCACCCTCCCTCAGCAGGCATAGCCCCCCAGTATTCTCTGCCCCTCGGGCTGGGCGCTGGGGTGGGTCGGCCCACCCTCCTGGAGCACACAGCCACAGTGCTGGTAAAGCAATAAGGACATCCCTGAAGAAAAAAATTCACATGCACACTACTTCTACCACTAACAATGCCATCTCTCTCCCACGCCACTCCTTTTTTTCTTTTCATGCATTTGCAATTTTCCCTCTACCTGTATGGGGCTAGTCTTCATTTTATCCATCATATTCCTTTATTTGGCCTTTTCACATGGGTTAGGCTTGTCAGAATCATGGCTCGGTGCTCATTCTTCACCTTTTTTGGTCTGGAATCACCATTTTCCGTCTTGATATTGATTTCTTTTTTTTTTATTCCCCTTTGACATTAAATCAGAATTGACAAAATGTACAATCTCTTTCCACTCCAAAGGACACCCCCTCCCCACACCATTCACTCCTCTTTCATTCCCTCCCCCACATTCTTTCCCCATAGGTGTGCTGAGGGCATGGAGCGCATGTGTTGCTGGGTTTGTCTGCGCTTTGCTTGCAGCTTCTCTTGTCCTGTCCTTCCTTGGTTTCAGCAAAGGAGGTTGCAGCTACAAAGTCCACTAAAATCCCTACTCAACAGCCTGACTCTGACACACATCTTTTGTTTCAGCCCCAGAAAATGTGGCATGCTTTTTCCCAAGACAGCTTATCAGCAGGACTGTTTGGCATCAGTGAACTAATCTTTCTTCAGTATTTCCTCTTTAACAGGCACCTTGGTCCTGTGTATACTTTAAACTTGATTTGACTGTTTACAGTGCTTCATTGTTCGTGCTTTGCATGACATCATCTTGTGCATTTGTTGCAGGGCAATGCTATAATAAGGGAATGGCTTGGGAACGCTTATCTTTTTGTGCTTTTGCCTGTAGAAGAGATTGGCCAATTGGTTTGTCTCTTTGTCTTTGGTCCTTGGATTTATTTCTCAGCATGGCTGGCCCATTCCAGAAATCATATAAATTGTGTTGACTCGTTTAATATCTGATCCTTGATATTACATGTACTGAAGTGTGAGTGTCTGTCGTTTCTCTCAGCAGGCCTGGCCCACTGGCACCCAACAGATCCTCATACCATCGTCATGGCAGCAGGTCCCAGGTGTGGCCATCCACAGCTCTGCCCACCAGTCAAATGTTACAGAATCACCCCTGGAAACGCTTCACGCCAATGCTTCCACGCAGCAGGGACACAGCTGGAGGTGGGTCAACCAACGACTGTTAAGTCCAAGCAATTTGATAATAGTTTCACAAATGTGAACTAGCATCCTAAAATTTGACATTTGAGAGATTTCTGTCATTGACATTACGATGCAGATGTGTATTTTTGAAAGATGCATTTTTGCTAAGTATCTTTGTTAAAAATACAAATTTTTACAGCACTTAATACCCATCATCTTTTTGGCTCATATGACTGATCATGATCATTCATATGAAATGATCATCTCAGTCTTACATTGACTTATTAGGGATAAGTACATAATGCACTGCAAATGTATTCTTGAATAACAGAGGAACGTGAGTGTTGACCTCCACGGTAAACATGCTGTAGGTTTGTGATAATTTTCTGGCACAATGCTAAGCTTTCTTTGTGGTTATGTTTCGTGTCCTGATTTTGCCAGTGGTGTCCACCTCTGAATAGTTTGATCTTTGGCCCTCCATAGGAGCGCAACTCAAGCCAGGACCCAGCAGGAGAGGAAGAAGGTGAAAGCCAGACGTGGAGAGAACAGAAACAGGTTGGTAGAGTCCTGCAGGGTTTAAGCTGTCGCACCAACATGACAGATGCCTAAAAAGAACTGAAAAACACACCCAGTAATGTGCATGACTTAAAGCCATGTCTAGAATGTTGACATATGTACTCACAAATGTAGGTATTTATTACTTAGAACTAGTTAGTTTATCACTTTGCAACACATATATAAATGCATATAAAGATTGATAGAATGGAATATGAACTGTTAAAACGACTCAATTTTGTCCAGGCAATGCAATTTCTGATGGTAGGTTGTAGTTTTATTTTTCTAGAATGGAGCAAGACTTTTGCACATTCCTTTATGTTGTGGTTTTTGTTTATCACAGCTGAAATCACATTTGCTTTAGGTGGGAAATCTCAACATTTGCTGTTGTTTTTCTGTCTAGGGGTATATCCACTGCATCACTACTCGGCAGCAGCGGCGTGACCCCACCCAGCGCCACGTTGTCTCAGCCAATCGTCATCTCCGACACACCCAGCCCGGCGGTCAGCATCATCACTATTCATAGTGACACCGACACAGAGGATGAGCGCAAATTCCATCCCTCCAGGTGAGGACAAGATACTCCACTGCACAATTTAACAGATCCGTGATTTTGAAAAGTCCCATTGGTGTCATACTTCTTCAATCTTTGATTCAACTGCACAAGTCCAATATTTGTAGTTCAAAAACCTATATGCTCCCATGACAATTTTACCAGAGGATTAATGGGAAAATGGGGCGTTTTTGACTCGATAAGATCAGACTAGTGCTTTATTCAGTTACACTGAATTAATTTGATATACCGTTTCTCATTTTCTTGTGAAATAACACGGTTTCTCTCATTACATAGCGTTGGTCTGAGCCAGCGCACGAACGTCATCAGCTGTGTGACGGTGCATGACTCGGATTCCTCTACAGCCAGTCCCCTGACTCCTCTGCCCCGCACACTTAACCCAGCTAGCACCATGTCATCACGCCAGGCCAAGTCTCTGGCAGTGGTGGCACCTTCAATTAAACCCCAGGGCTCTGAGAGAGGAGCCGTTTCACGTGGCCGCCTGGAGACTGGTGAGAGTCCCTCATCTACCTGCTGTCTGTGTGCTATCAGGAATTGTTTTTATTTTTGGTGTGAACGCAGTATAATTTAATACTTAAACTTCCTTTTTAATTCACAGTGAACTACATGAAGCCTAAGAGATCATCCAACCGACAGCCCTGCAGCTCAGGGGTGAGCATGGAGCGTCACGGACTGGTGCCAAGCCAGTCACACCCCTTAAACCTCAGCCAGGTGAGGCTTCTTTTGTGTTTCACAAGCTTAGATGTTGCCGTTCTAACTTTTATTTGATTTAATTAAACTGTGATGACAGGTTGAGGAAGCATTGCAATTATTTGACGGAGACAAAGAGACAGTAAACACTTTCTGGGAAAGGGTGTGCACTCTTCAGTATCTTAATTACAGTGCATTTAAGTCCTGTCCCCACCGGAGGTGAAAAAAGGACTCTTTGCTCTCCATTGATTTGTGTTGCGTGAAGGTGCCTCCTCGTCAATTTCGTTTGCTAGCAAACAAGAGAAAGATGTCTAAAAGCTGCTGTGTGGTGATATTCACTACCAACAATGTGAAGAACCCATAACTTAAGATGAGTCTTCCTGCTGATTCCTCACGTCTATATCAACTTTTGTCTTCATATGGATATGGGTCTATGAATGCAATGAACAATGTGAGATGCATGTTGTCAGTGTTAACAAAGAAGCAACATAACAAAGGTGAACTCAGGCTGGTGCACTGCTTCTGATCTGGTTATTAAAGAGTTACGTGTTTGGAGTTGAAAAACAAACTGTTCATTGAGTCTGAAGTGCTCTCTGCTGGACATACAATGCAATGGCAGATGAGACGCCATAAACAAGTTTCATTTTTTACACATGGGTCAATACGAATATATCTCCGATATGAGAGATAAATCTAAGGGGTCGCAAGATGATGAGCAGAATAGGAAAGAGGAAAAAAATAAGCATTTCTGCTTCATATTTTTTCCTGACTTTTTCTTTGCTTTTTTCTTGTGAAATAGTGGAGAATTCTACCACTTTAGGACAGAGGCAATCTGAGAAGGAAACTTTTTTTTTATTTTTTATGTTTTATGTTAAAAGAGGTCATAAGGCATGAATTGGCTGGAAAGGTGTTTTTAATGTGTAGAAGCATTAGCTGCTTCATCTTTTTAAATGTCACTAACCCACCAGTGGTTTGGTCGGTACAAATTCATGCTGTGCAGTCAAACTTTGCCTAAACCCACAAAGCTTTATTTAGAATTGTTCCATAGATACCATAAATATCAGGCTGAATTTTGTGAAATGTGTCTAAAACAATGCATGATACATTTTTGAATGCTTCCATTTGAAGGACTAATGCAGCCATAACAAACATGCAGTCCAGGCTTTGAATGATATAAAGTGCAAGTCTAATCTAAACAAAAGAAACTGACCAACATGCTGTACAAGTAGGGATGTAACGGTATGGAGATTTAACCTCACGGTTATAGTGACCAAAATTATCAGGGTTTTCGGTATTATCGCGGTATTTTTAAAAGTGTGGTTAATATGTTCAGAAAGCACTGATAGGCCTACACAAGCTGAAATAGTTTCAAAAAGTGTAACAGTGTTTATTCTATTACAAAAATATAGGCAAAACCTTATCAAAAGTGCAACCTTTAACATCAAAGGAACAAGGGATCGGCATGGAAACAGCTTTGTCAGGAACATTTCCAGTAGTGCAGGTTTAAATTATACAAATCCAAACATTCAAGCTAAGACATAAAGAACAATATGCAAACAAATCAAAGAAACACCACTAATTATATACTTGTTTTCTTCATAATTAAAATAAACTGTACACATGAACACTTTAAAGTAAAATTAAATTGTCACGGTTTTCGGTATTAAAACGGTAATTGTTATCAACATTTGAATCACGGTTTACCATTAAACCAGTAATTGTTACATCCCTATGTACAAGTGATGTTCTGCCTTCTTGTTGCATATGCAGTTGCATGTATACTGAGTGTTGTTTCATTTTTAGGTTCAGCCTGTGGTTTCTTCATCTCAGGAGCGTTCCCACAGTGACTCGTCTTTGCGTCGCCAGCCGACATTCCCTCCAGCCGTCTCCTCTCACTACAACTTCCCAGAGGTGTCAGCCCTGGCCTCCGCCGCGGCCCCTGGCCCCAGCCTGTACGCCTACCCAGCCTCCACCGCCCTCTCCTCAGCTTCTCAGGCCATGGAGCAGCTGCTAGGCCGTGGTCTCGCCAGCCACGGACACTCCCCCTCCGCCTATGCAGCAACGTACACCTCATCGTCAGCCTCCAGGAGAGACTCGGCCAGTCGTAAGGATTCTGTCAGTAGTCTGCTGCATGGCCTCCCCGCAGCCTACCAGCATCAGTTTGCCACTGGTTCTCCCTACGTTAGCGTGACGCCCCGGGCCGAGGCTTACAGTGCCTACCAGCTAAGCCCCAGGCGCCTCACACAGTACCCATACCTATAGGGAGTCTCGCACACACTTTGAACCAAAAAAAAAAAAAAAAGAAATCGACTTCCCCACATACTATCTCAAAGGAACATTTAAACTGTATTTCTAGTAGAATAACTGTTGGTCACTTATTTGTTTTGCTGCTTTTGACTCCAAAGCGACCTATCACCCAAACTCATTTAATACTCTTTAGGGTCGTTTTTGTGTTTTTAAAAATGTTCTTTGACATATTATAGGTTTTGTTTTCCTTAACAATATTGTTTATAGCCTGTATTTTATCCCCATCTTGTCCAGATGTATAATTAAGGCATTGTGGTTCATGTATTTTACTCCTGTTTATCTTGAGGTTTTGTGTGAAGAGAGATTATCCTCCTGTCACAAGTTGCAACGACACTTTAGGCGAGCTTTTGAGACGCCTGACTCACAAGGCTAGTGAAGGGCTAGCTGACTTTTTTCTTTCTTTTTTTTTTCTTTTTGGCATTTCTGCTTTGTTGGATAGTTATAGCGAGAGACAGAGGGGATGATGGACTGGAATTGAACCCGGACCGCTGCGGTAAGGACTCAGCTTTGATACAAGGCGCGCATGTTCTACCAGTTGAGCTACCGGGACGCCCGCTGGCTGAAAAAGTTACAAGTTATTAGTTACTCATGACCCTTGTTATGAAGTTTTCACACTAATCCAGTGATGCCCTGTGTTTTTAGCTAACATAATAATAGCTGTATCTGTTTACTCACAAATATGTCTTTTACCATGTTTTAAATTATGTTTTGTCAGTGTGAGAAAGGAAGAGGAAGGTTCATGATGTCTGTTAAGAAAAAAGATGTGATGATACATGTTAATTTAAGTGCACATGTGACAGTGTTTAGGCAGGATTAATCATGTCCTTAAGCAATAGACTTACTGCATCAACTGAGTGCCGAATGTATTTATGAAGTGAAGAAAGAGGGGATCACCATCCTGAGGAATGACGTGAAAAGCTTTTGTTTCAAATTGTTTAAAAAAAAAAAAAAAAATAGAACCTTCTTTCCTACTTTTCTCTCCTTGAAATATAAAAATATCCAGTTTCACATGTAGAAAATATTCTATATCTGTGAATTCCAATTATGTAGGACCTGCTCATTTATTAAAATGGATTCATGGCCAGTTTTTACTGTTTTATATGGGGGGGGCAGAATTGTGTCCTTTTTTCTCCCCATGACACTTTAGAAATGCTCGCTAGTAAGTTGTACAAACTACCCACACCGCTGTACAATGACGAAATAAGATCATGCAATAGGCCTTCTGCTCAGTTACACAATGTCTGATGAGAAGCCACTTTAACAGTGTATTTCCCTTCAGAAAATGTGCAAAAGTGGCCACTTTGGCTTCAGTCTTGTCTGAATATAATATCCATTGTTTTTCACATAGATTACTCCAGTGTCTGAATACAACTGATTTGTGGCTTTTCCTGCCACCGTCTTGTAGTTGAAGGTGAATCTCGAGGGGGTTTCTGTGGGTTATGAAAGCTTTCTAGTAAATCCTTCCCCGTTGTGTTTGCATCAGTTTTGTGTTGTAATGTCTGAATATTTAACTATTTCATCTTAACATAGTATAGTTAAGAGGCTATTTGGTAGAACTAATTCAGGGAAAAAGGTTTCAGCTCAAATAATCCACTGTCACTGTTTTCAATAAAAATAACCATAAATTCATAAAGCTTTGTTTCATTATTCCTCGCCCCCTGTTTCAACATTAAACTCTGAATTAATGACTTCATTTCCCTCATTATTGGCTGGCATGAGCATAGACAACTAAACTTAAGAGAGGCTATTTGGGCCTTTTCCAGGGTACATAAACCTAACGGGTCAGGTAGCATATAGTCTCTGCCTACAAAACAAAGAGCATTTGCAGAGAACACAGCGTGGGAACGTTGTCTTTCCGTGCGTTCATGGGCATCGGAAAAACATTTTTCCGAGTGAAAATGTCATCATTCACGTCCCTTCCTGTGGGAATCAGAGGTGGTAAACTCGGGCTAGATTTGGATTTTGCTAACGGAGTTTCTCAGTTAGTGACGCGTTGTTGACAATTGAAACATGGCCGACGATCGTTCAAATGTGTTGAAGGGTAAGAAACTTTTCCTAAATATAGAAAAAGTACACGCATGCATGTACTATATTTTGCCAACGACCACAATGTGCTATCGATTTAGGTTGTAGTCGTCCATTGGTTTCAACAGAGTAACTTAAATTAGTTATAAAAGTTGTGTGCTACTATTGCCAGTAACAAACCAATTCAAGTCAAGTAGGCGCTCGCATAAGAAAACAGGAAAACAGTGAATGTGACATACATAACATGTGACACACTGTTGATTATAAACGCAGCTCTTTGTTTCTTAGTATGGTTCTTCATGCAGGGAACAACGTAATACATATACATGTAATTATGACTGTTATCGCGGGCCCTTTAAATGTTCTGCATGCGTGATGACGTTGGACCCTACGGGGTTTTGTTGCTGGTCAGCGCCTTTTTCCAGTTTGTTGTTTTCCTGTCAAAGTAAACGACACGCATTCGTGTGCTCCAAGTGAGAAATTGTCTCTTGCAATTTACAGCAATTTCCACACCTCCATGTTTTCACACACCTGATGCTCTAGGCTACGCCCAACAGTTGGTGGCTGTCATGCAACAAGTTGTTATGCCAAACGCCAATATAACAGAAGAAGAACACGCATAGACAGCGCACATGAACGCTGGCAGTCGGAAAAACAACGTAATTACGGGGGCGGTCCCTGATATTCCCAGGTGGCATGAACGGACCATCAATGACGGTTCATAATCTATTTTAAGGAATATAAGCTTTTATGAGCTTTGAACTAAAAGCAAAGCTTCATAACCAAAGCGACATCAGTCACACTGAACCATATTCATCAGTGTTGATAAACAATGAAAACTGTTATTGTATCTAATCAATAAAAAAGTGAAGTGAAAAGCTGCTATTGGATATCCGATGACTTATCTATCTGGCCGGAAATAAATGCTAAACTACACTATGGGGTATACAATAAAACCAGTGGGTTTAAAAAATGTTTTCAGCTGACTTTAAAGTGTCCTTGTAATGTTTAGGCCTACATTCAACAAATATGTAAAAATCGGTTTTTATTTTGAGTGAAAAACATTTAGAAATTTGTGAAAAACCTTCAGGGGATACGGAAAAGGTCAAACTTTTGGTAAATGTGAGAAATAAAACGTGTTAAATGAGAACAAAATTCTTAATTGTGACTGTTAAATAGGGGTGTAAGAAAAAAAAATCAATACATTTGAGTATCGCGATATTTTATTTAGCAATACTGTATAATTTTTCAAAAACGCAATATCGATTTATTTTTTTAGTTTATGTGCAAACATTTTCATGTAAGACAGTGGTTCACGTTTATGTTGTGTTTAAACCCCCTACCGCTGGATGGCTATGCTGAGACGCACCACTAGTGTCCTTGCCTAACAGTGCCTAGCTAGTGACTTTTTGCTAGAGGCTAACAATGTAGCTATGGCTGAACTTTGGCCTACTTTAGCATATAAAAATTTGCACACTAAGAACCTGTGAACCACAATCCCAAACTGGCAGTTTGATTTTCCGTGTACTGAATTGTTTACCTAAAGTAAACTTCTTTGACTTTTACGCACATCGTCTTTTTTTAAATATTAGTTTTTCTAAAATTATACTTAAAAAAATCACAATATATCGCCTTACGCATAGTATCGAAATATATTGCAATATATTGAATCGTGACCTATGTATCGTGATACGTATCGTATCGCCAGATTCTTGCCAATACTGGCAAGTATTGGCAAGCCCTACTGTTAAACATGTTAAAATATATTTGACATTCAATATTTAAGGATTATATTTAAACAAATCCAGGAACATTACAACAGAGAACGTCATTCAGAACGTCATGTAGGCTATGACACAAAAATATAGCTCATAAGGTTCACACATCACTTTTCATCATATTTTATTCAAAATAGTATTCAAAATAATGGTTAAAAACACCTGATAAAATAACAAAACAGTAAAGGTTCTTTATACGCTGTTATATTATCAAAGTTTAAAAAAAGCTTGTTCTACCAAAAATACTGTACTTTCAATTTTAAATAGCAGAGCCCTGCATTAATGTACAACAGAAATATAATACATTTAAAAGGCTCATATTTATGATTTATGATGAGCTCACCTGGTAGAGCGTGCGCCCCATGTACAGAGGCTTGGTCCTCGCAGTAGCGGCCGCTGGTTCGACTCCGACCTGCAACCAGGGGCGGTTCTCCATTGAATTACAACCAGGGCGAGACCCCCTTCGATGTGCAACGTTTATCTAGGCTACTATTGCAATCATACAGTAAAGCATGCCTACGTCTTTTATTGTTGTAGTGTTTTGTCCACCGCTCAGTTTTTGGCTCAGTTTTATCAATGGGGAAAAGTGTTTTAAGGGGAGTTGTGCTTACCGCAGGTTCTACCCTCACTCCCTCATCTCTGTCTCTCTCCTCCTGAGTCTCCTCACTGTGCTTGCCACTGCCACTTCTGCCGACACCGACACGACTATCATCAGCCACGGGAGCTAATGAAGGTCCTGCTACTGCCGAACACAACTTTTTTCTTTTACCTGAGTCGCTTGGGTAACTTTGTTTCATTTTTGCGTTTAGACCATTTACATAAAAGAAAGGTTTAGACTCGTCTTGCTCCGCCTCTGTGTACTTCCGAGTTCTCCTTTCACCGTGTGTTTAGCTTTCGCACCGGGCCCCGCACCTTTACGGACTAGTCCATTTCATTGTGGAAGTAGGGGGTGCAAGCAGGGCGCCTGCAGCTGCAAGGAGGGCGCCGATTTGCCAATTCCCCACATTGTGATCAAGGGGGTAAGCTTCTCCTCGGACCGCGAACCTCCTATGGTGCCATTTTGATGCTAATAAGCCATCACCTCCCGTTAGCATTCCATTGACTGCCATTCATTTTGGCGCCACTTTGACAGCGAATAACTTTACATCTGAAGCGTTTAAAGACTATTTGTCCATTGTTTATTTCTAAAGAAACACGACAATGTATAAAAGGCTCCATTACCTTGTACCTCACGTTATGGCTCCGTAGCAGACGTTTTTGTAAAAATAGGCTAACGATTGTGTCATAACCACGCGACTTACTGTCGCATAGTAGAGGAATTACCGTATAGTACAGGAGAAGCGCGCAAGCAGTTTCGTCTCACATTAGCCGTTTAAGTGTAATTACTAATGTTAACTAGCATTTTAGTTAGCAATAATTAGCCTGTGCCCATGTTATCTCCTTACATATACCTACGCTCTCCGTCTCTGCAATATTCGGAATGATTGCGATTTCTCTTAGCACAACTACCAGAAGACTTCCAACTTTCACACAGGTTGCTCACGGCACATTTACGTCGTCGCTCTCAGTTGGAGACTGCGCAGTAACGTTAGCCATCACCGGAAAAGTGCTTCTAATGGCCTTCACTGGTCTCCGTCCAGAGCAACGGGATCTGTTGGTCCATTATACAGTATATATGTCAATGATTGTGATACAGTGAGGTGACCCAGAGGTGAACTGTCCCCTGCGCGCCCCTCCCTTTTCCCCCTTCTCACACACAGCTTCTGTGCAAGGCCCCTGCCTGCAACCCTTTGCTGCCACACACACACACACACACACACACACACACACACACACACACACGAGAATAATTTACATAGCATCCCTTAGACCACTGAATTCATAAATATCCTTTGAATCAGAATAAGCTCTTCACACTTAAAACACACGTTAGCTGGGTATAGAAGTCAGTTTTGGGAAACAAATCAGGATTTATTGAATATTGATTTGTTGATATTTCACAATTACTCTTAACTTAACAACAAATTCACAGATCAAAACTTCCAGTTTTAAAACCACTTCAGAGTTCAGCATGATTATGATAGAGCCTTGAGGTGATTGTTTTAAACCTTTTCCTTAAATAATAATTAATAATAATTAATATAATCACCTAAAAGTGAATAAACACCTACAAAACCTCACACAAAGCTCTTCAGGTCCTTCGCTCCTCGCGAGTGACAAGCAGGCACCGAGACGCAGGCCGCCTGAGAGGTCTGTCCTTTAGTAAGTTCACTGTGATCCTGCAAACTGCAGGCGTCCTGCGCTGTAGACTCACTGCTACATTGGTCTGTCAAGTTAAACGTGACGCGAAAGGGAGATGCCGCTGCCATTTCTTCTGCTGTTAAACTGTCAACAGGTGTCCATCTCTCGTCTTTGCAGCAGCCCACAGCTGAACTTTTTTTTGAGTTTAGACATGAAACCAGAGCGTCTTGAATTAGGGCTAAAGAGGGATGGAGAGAGAGATTTGTTTAGATATAAGGCTTGCAGAAAATTACACTGCAGCTACAAGTTTCTCTTACAGACAATCTATTAGAATAACAACTGAGGATACACTTAGTGTTTTACTTTAAAAAATACATTCAAATATACAGCATATACTGAAAGTTGACAATTAATCCAATGTTCAAATTCTCATGTTCAAAATAAAAAAAAAGATATTTTTACATTCAATTTTGATATTATGATTGGTTTTACACAATATATAATGCATAATTTGAGTCCAAAAAGTAATTGAATGTATACAATGGTAAAATAAATGTGTTATAGATTCTGGTTCATCATTGCAAAAACTGCATTTGTTTTCAATATTTAAGAATTTAGAAAGATGTGGCTTTGTAGGATATATGTTGTGTAAAATGTTGACGTGTTCTTTTATCTTATCGATAATACAGAAATGAAATGGTAATAGCTATGCCCTTTGCCAATCAGTGCCACTAAAAATGTTACTCCAAAAAGCTTTTCCTCTAGGAGTAATTTTCCATCTTTCATGAAATGCAATGTGTTTGTTGTTGCATTTAACATTCAAAATGTTAACACCATTTATCATCAAAAGAGATTCTAACCTCAGTGCATCTTGGAATAGCAGATGATTTTTCATTCGACAGAATAAACCTGCTAGGAAAAGCTCCATTTGTTACAGGAAAGGATTTATTTTCTATATTTATTTTTTATAACTAAACGTACACTTACAGTGTTGTCTCAATGAGTTGGGTCTTTGTGATGTTGAAATCCTCCACAGCTTCTTGCTCCCTCCACTGCTGCTCCTCTAGAATTTGGTCCCAGATATCCGTGTTGACCCACAGGGCCCCGGACAGGGTCAGGCTGACTGAGGTGCAGGTAATCCAGCGGCACAGAGGGCAGGAGACACAGCGGATGCTCCCATCCAGTTTGGACATTTTCTCCAGGCAGGGGGCGCAGAAAGTGTGGTTGCAGTGAAGGACCCGCGGGACCCGGTCGCTGCGTGAGTACTCGCAGCAGCACACGACACACTCGAGCTCTTCGTTTATGAACATGGTGGCTGAATGGTGTAGAGAGGATGTAGCACAGACTGGAAGCAGAGTGTCTCACTTTACCAGACAACCTGCAGCACATGAGAAAAAAAAAAAGTCATATCAAATATTCAATATCAGACAGATGAAGAAATTCTTTTCCTGATAATACACGTTTACAATAAAATAAAACAATACAAACACATCTAGCAGCCCTTTTAGAAAAAGACTTACTTTCAGGATTGATAGGATTGACTGCTTTACTACTGAAGGCAGTGTCTGCTGGGCTGACTGAGGTTTGCCTGGCTTGGCAGGCCTTAAAAGCATTTCTGTAGAGGACGTTGCGTGCAGAGAACACCATTTCCAAAGAAGCACCGTCAGGTAAACAAGTTCTGTGGAACTTCACTCTGAATGTCACACAATTAACACGTGCGCATAACTTCCATTGTTATATAATCAAAAGAGCATAGCCTTTGTGAGCAATCTCGATTTGATTAAAATGACGTTTTTATTTTAAGAAAATAAAACTCTGACCTCATTATACAACAACTCGCTAAAATGTTTATGGACATATTAAAAGTACGATTTGTCACAGAAGCAGATTAAAAGGAAGGTTTCCTAAAATGCCCTGCCAAGCAGGGTAATTTATTTGCATTTACTATGAAAACATACAATGTCACACAAGATTAACTGAAGCATGGAAATTTGGGCATTTGCTGTATGATCACACAAACGCACTCCCATCATCATCATCAGTTTGTCTTTTAAGATGGTGCCATAAAAAGAGCTATAGAAAGGCAAATCTTCTGCTTTCAGACAATTTTTCTGTTGAAACAGATACACAGTAGAACCATCTTTACTAAATGCAATGCACAACAGTAAATTATCAGCAGTTACGTGAGCCGAGGCATGTCTGTGCTTGTGTTTGCCCGCACTGCACTGCTTAGCAAACACTAGACCTTTCCTTAGAATGATTACACATAAGCCGAGGCAATTTCTATAAATAAGAGAACAAAAAAAAAAAAAAAATATCAAATAGAAAATAATATACAGAAACAAAAATGTTGGTTCTCTTCATGTGTCTCTTCACTTGGACCTATATAGAGTGCTGCTATACTGGTCAGCTTAGCCAATTTAAGGAAGGTACTGGCCTCCATTTACTTCTGTGTAGACACTGGGCTCACTGCTTGGCTCATGGGTTGACAGGAGAGCACGCCTGGACTCACATCAGACTCTGACCACGTATCAGTAGCGCTTTCCCAGACTGACAGGCCAAGTGTTATGCTTTTTATCTATATATTAATTGAGATAGATATAAATACACTTGTCAATACTGTTGATGACTTTGTAGGAACGACTTTCAGCCTGTGATGCCTCATCAGATGTTAAGCTTTATTACAGAAAATAGATCCTATCGATGAAATACACATACAGACAAGTGCATAAGGTTCTACTTTTATCACATTGTTGTGTACTTTTTGCTGCGTTTAGATTTAGTTTTGTCCGTGTCCTTTGTCAGTGAGTGCTAATGAGGTGCTAATGAATCAGGTTACAAATCTTCCCTTACATGGACACGAGGCGGTTCCTATGAGCTTCCATTTATGCTAACAATACGCAGACATATTCTTGGCACATATAAAACCTCAAAGATTTTAGGCATGTCAACCTTTGACAGGGGTAGTTAGGGACAGGGATGTGTGTAAGGGGATGTGCATAATATCATGTCTGTATGAATGTTCTATTTTATCTGGAGATCAACACATTCCACCCTTACCCCGATGTGTGTGATGTAGTGAAGGCAGATAACTGTTGGTAGTGAAACCAATTGTTGAGCTGCAGCACAGGTTATAGAAACCTGATGCCTTCATTCTATTACTGGAAGGCATAACAAAGAAAACTGACTCCAATGTCAAAACTGGTTGTGATTCCAGAAACGTGGTTCAAATTAGGTTGAAGACAACATTAATTAGGAGAACCACACAACTGGGCTTTATGGCACTCCTTTTCTCTTGATTTTGGAACAACAGCCGCATCAAGTCATACGCTGAGGAGTCTCTACAACATGATGAATGACCAGGAAGGGAAATACTTGTTGTAGCAGTGATGGGCAGGGGAACACCTTCTTTGAGAACTACCTACTTAAATGTTTAAGAAACAAGCTTTTATCAGTAATGTTTTATGATATTTAGCATCTTTCTGTTGTTGGGACCTGGCTCCAGCACAGTGCAACAAACCATGTCCTCAGTTCTACATTCTTCCACAACCCATGAGCCAAGTTTATTCCTACTGCTGACATAAACCACTGAAACAGAGTGAATCGCAACCGTTTTAATAAGCCCCTCCAATCCCCCGGCCCTAATGCCACTCCCGTCCACTCCCCCACCTCCTCCTCTCAATCCTTCCTGGGTGGGTGGGCTTTGAGTTGCTGTCTTCCAAAGTCCATGGTAGTGGTAGTGGTGGTGGTGGTGGTGGTGGTGGTGGTGGAGGGGTTTAACCCAGGACTGAACATCCCTCCCCCACGTAGTGTTTGTAGAATGTGGAGTCCACTAGCTGGCTCACCTGCAGGGGGGAGCATCGCCCTACAACACCGGGTCCTCTCACTCCTGGGCTATGCTCCTCAGCACGTACTTGACTGTATAGGCAAATGCCGCAAAGCCTACAATCACAAAGAGGTTGGCAAGAGCCCCACCTAGAAGTCCATGGTTGCGATTGGCCTGCTGCAGGCCGGGGACGTGATTTGCACCCCCGAGGGGGGCGGGACCTCCATTGAGGGCGGGGAGGCCATAGTGGGCGTGCTGAGGGTCACCGTCGGGTACCACATCGGGTAAGGGGAGGGGCTGAGTGCGGGCACTTAACTCCTCCTGGGCCTTCTGTTTCTGCTTCATCTCCTACAGAGGGAAGGAAAGAAATGGGAGATTATTAGGCCAACAAAAAGAGGAGAGAAGGAGGAGAGACAATTACAAGAAGTTAGAGAACCCTTTCGTACATACATCGACTACATCAGGAAACAGCTCACAGAACACTTTATCCTTGAGGTTGAAGGCCAGGCTTTGGGCTGACAGCTGTCTTTTCTGGGGGGGGAGGGAGGGATTAAAAGCATCAGCATCAAATACTTGAGACATTACAGGTGATTTATCACTATGTGTTGTACACTTGTCATTTTGTTTACACTCACTGTGTAGTCAGAGGTCTCAATGCTGCCGAGGGTGGGGCCTTTCTCCACCATGAAGCTGAGCAGACCTGTGAGGATGGTGGAGACGGACCACGCAGGGTTCCACGTGTCTGGATGGAAGTCTGTGATGGACAAACATAACCTGTGGAGGAAACAAGTAAAGTTACACTAAAAAAGCAAATAGCAAACACGTTCTAAAAAAAATGTAACGTAATAATAAAAATGCAAAAAAAAAAAATCATTTAATTTAAATCCTTAAAGCTATAGTGCGTAGTTTGTCGGCCCCATGAGGAATTCTAAGTAATGACAACAAAACTGTCGGTGCGTCCACACGATACAAGCCTTCCGTGACAGCTCTCCACAAGCAGATAAAAAGAGGAGCTTAAAACGCAATTTGCTGGTTCAAAGTTAGGACTAACAAGTTAATTAGCAGTTAAGAAATAGAGATTGTACAGTATAGCCTATTTACATTTTTATCATGCAAAAGACGTTTTTTAAAACTTTTTTTGTAATTAAAAAATACAGTGTCCGTCGTCGAATCACAAAAATCGTTATTGAGGTAAAATGTGCAATAAATCGTGATTTCGATTTTAGGTCATATCGTGCAGCCCTACCAGACGACACAATCTTCTGAACACAGCCATACTGAAGAATACAGAGAGAGTTGTGTGGAGATGATAGTCTTAATTAGCTTTGTAGCAACTCATTTGGCAATGGCTTGAATGTAACCGACGTTCATATAAAATATCAAAAAGTTTCTCATTCAATTTATAAAACCACATTCTTACCTTGTATTACACTTAAATCTCCCATTTGGTGTTATCATATAGATACTTGGTGGTTTAAAAGGAAATTCCCGAGGAAATATGAGTTTTCCATGATAATATCCTCCTAGGAAAAACAGATGACATCACATGTGAAGATAAAAAAAAAAAAAACACAAACCACAAAGATGAGCAAGCCAACAATGTGCCCATTAATAGAAGCTACTAGATTAGATGCGTGTCAACTTTCAGTTTTACCTTCATATGGCGTTTTCTCAGGACCTCTGACTACATAGTGCCTAAGAAGACAGGAAAGATTTCTGTTAGTGCTACATTTTCCAAATTTTAACAAAAATAACATATTTCAAACAAAGAATTTTTGGTTAAATATCCATCCTCTAGACCTGCATTAATGTGCTAGCAATGGCCTAGAATTGAACTCTACTGACTCAGAGCTCCAGACTAACTTTTTGCCTTGGTTGCACTGGTGCACCTAACTTTTTTATTTAGGTGCACCAGCACAAAATTTAGGTGCACCCACATTTTTCCTTGCGTCGCCGTTAACGATGAATGGCGATACACGATATATAGCTCTGTATTTTTTTTAAAAAGTAGGCTAAATTTTCAGTTTTAAGTAGGGCTGTCAGCGTTAACGCATTAATCGCGATGTGATTTAGGGCCGACGCAATGAGATTAATTTTTTTAAATCGCATGACGGCATTTATTCATTTATTTTACACTTCACTCGGCTTTGCGTCGTGCCTAACAGGCTACTATTTTGACCCTTTGCAGCACCGTTACTTATCATCAAGCTGCCACTTCCTCGTAACACATCCTACTGCTGCAGGCTGCAGGCAAGATGGAGAATGACAGCAGCAATGAAATCCCCAATGGCGCTTTTTATTTTTCAAAACTCCCGGACGGCTCATAGACAAGTCGAAAGCCATATGCACATTGCACGTCAAGCTGGAGCTACCACCTACGGAGCTAAGCATAGTAGTACAGTTAACGTGATGCTAGACCACCGGCCATCGGGGGGCGGGGGAGAGATGAATGTTCAGAAATAAGAGGTTGCTGTGGCCCATCAAGTAACTTTCTTCGCATTCATTTGATTCCCAATCAAGATACACTGGTAAAAATTGCTTTCGATTGTTAATATGTACTTAAAAACTGTTCTGAAATGCAAAATAATAGAATTTTAATCATGTGATAAAACATGCGATTAACTATAGAACTTCAGCGATTAAAAAAAAGTATCGTTTGACAGCCCTAGTTTTAAGTCAAAGCCACTTTTCACAAACTCATTAAAACAGATTGTGATTCAAATAAAATGCAAAGAAAGGGTTTCTTTCCCAGTTTGAAAATATACAGCTGCAACACATGTAAATGAAAGTTATCTGAAATATCTCTCTCTCTCTGATTAAAAGAGAGAGGACGCCCGAATAGCTCAGTTGGTGTATATATACACAGAGGTTCGACTCCGACCTGCGGCCCTTTCCTGCATGTCATTCCCCCTTCTCTCTCCCCTTTCATGTCTTCAGCTTTCCTATCAAAATAAAGGCCTAAGTCTTTAAAAAGAGACAGGGAGACAGAGGGGGACTGCGATGGACTGAAGCGTATGCTACTCACAGAGTGACGGCTGACTCATTATGAATGGGTCCAGCACGGGTCGAATGCGCGTTGGCAGGTTAGCGGCGTTACACACGTCTTGTGTAGGCTATGAAATGTCTGTATCGTCACTGCGCTGCATTTTTATTAACTATGATATTCTGGCCATGGGTCACATCTCTCGCCCAGGTCCAGCAGGCTCCATCTCACAAGCTATTACTCAACGAACTGAAGTTAGTTGCATTTAATAACTTCTTCGCCGTGGCGATTGCAATAACAGAGTTACCAGCGGAAACACTGGTACCAATACACGTTTCCCTCTCATACTTAACAATATACAGCTGTGTTAATAATTAAAACTGTAGACAAATGTCAGCAGCAGCGGAGCCGTGTGTGAGTGAATGGGGGCGGGGCTGCGTGGAGGAGAGATCCAAACACAGGCACGGCTTTACAGAAGGAATGGGTCATGTAACGCAACATTAAACCATATCGATATAAACGACATTGCTTCGTTCGTGGAGAGGCAGTGGATGCGAGGACGTTAGGTGCACTGGTGCGACCTAGGAAAAATCTCAGTCGCACCCTTACAAATTTTGGTCGCACTCTAGAGCCCTGTGACTCTACTTCACTTTAGTGTCTCTTTAAAAAATGTTTTGCTACTTTTCCCATTGTCAAACGAGAGAGGCAACTACTGTCAACGGAGAGAAGCGAGGGATGAAAGGAGGGAGAAGGAGAGAGAGGCAGAGCGAAAGCAGCGTCACATTTTGTATTGTTTTTACGAAATTTTTAGTATGTGTGACTAATTTTTAGGAAGACACATACGAAAATTTCAGACTCAGTGTGCAAGGACCTTAACAGCAAGGTCAAATGTAAGGTTAAAAAATAGGACGCTTGGGGTGTATTTATTTACATATCAAAACAGATACTAGGTCATGTTCTCTGCCCCAAAACCCATTGCCATGACTTAGGTGTGCTGTCATCTGTAGGAAAAAAATACCTTCAACTTAAACTCACAACTTGTGAAGGTTTAAGTATAATTAAGGTGTAGCTAGCATGTGGATATAAATAAATGGCTGTTTGACAGGAATGACAACAGGAAACCAGGAAGAAAGCCAAAGAATTAACAGTGGTAGTGACGCTTAAGACTTGTATTGTTAGGACATGCTCTACTTGAGGTCATCATCTTAATAAAAACATGCCAATTATCTTTTTAGATTTTCTCTGGATGTTTTTAAAGAGCACACCCAACCGTTGAACTACTTTCTACTGAAGAAATAGTTTGTATCACATGGTTAATAGTACGATGTCAGCACCAGTGTTGGGCAAGTTACTTTTAAAAAGTAATTAGTTACAGTTACATAGTTACTTCTTCCAAAAACTAAATTAGTTATTCAGTTACAAATTGTGAAAGTAACTAGTTACTTCAGAAAGTACATTTTTAAATGCGCAAATGTGACCCCACCTCCACCTACCCCTCTTTAATGGAACTTAAAATACATGTGCATGTTCAATTATTTATGATAAATCTGAATATTATAATAAAATGGACACTTAATACAATACATTATTAACAGAAACAATGTACACAAATCTAAACTATTTTAATGTTGCTGTGGGACAAAGTGAGACTAACCTCCAATCAAATGCCATGTATACATGTAGATATTATGTTTATACAGTGGATCAATACAAATAACACCTCAACAGGCCAAACTGGGCAAAATTAAATTATGCTTGTTAAGCACTATACCAAAAATAAATAAATATATACACTCTTTGTAGTGCAAATAACGTGGCCTAATGTTTATACTTGTGCGTCGAGCCGGTGTGTGTGTGTGTGTGTGTGTGTGGAGTAGGTGATAGAGCGAGGGTGAAGTGAGAGAGTGACGGCGATTAGCTTTCGAGCGAGTACCGACTCTAGAGTCATATACTGAGAGAAACAAAGCGTCTCCCCTGTTCTTTCTGACCACGGTGGAAAATATTTGTAGACTTTACCTCTCGGCTCAGACTCCGAGATCTAGTTGGTCCGATGAAAAAAAAAAAAAAAAAAAAAAAAAAAGGCTTCAAATATAGTATCGCGCCACATTTTTTGGCAGTAACGTTAACGGCGTTATTAAGATGGGAAGAGTAATCAATTAGATCACTCGCTACTGAAAAAAGTAACGCCGTTAGTAACGCCGTTATTCCCATCACTAAATCTGCATAGGCATGTTACTGTTGAATTTTTGTTACTGTTCACTGTTGTGGGCACAGCTCACAGTCTCAGAGATAGATGTATTGAAACGTAGGTAGATAAACCAAAACCAGTGTAAATACAGTGTACAAGTAGGGCTGAACGATTTTTGAAAATAATCTAATTGCAATTTTTTTCAAAAATATTGCGACTGCGATTCAATATGCGATTTTTTAAGTTCTTTGTCTTATGTATTATTCAACAAAGACAAGCAATAAATCATTGTATAGTATGAACAATACAAGATTAGATAGATAAAACAAACTGTTCTTTCCTGGAGGCCAGGCCTGTATGTAATGATGAAATTAGGTGATGCATGAATTTATATGAATTACATCTTTTATAACTACTTCAGTCACAGTAGTATATTGAGCACTGACCAAGCCTGGTGTAAACATTCATATGAAAGTCAGAAACAAATCACACAAACTAAAGTGCAGATTGCAGAAATATAAAAATAAATGTGGCTTTAGTAGTATTCATATTTAATTATCATTTACTGTAATAAACATACAGTGGGGAGAACAAGTATTTGATACACTGCCGATTTTGCAGGTTTTCCTACTTACAAAGCATGTAGGGGTCTGTAATTTTTAAATCATAGGTATACTTCAACTGTGAGAGACGGAATCTAAAACAAATTCCAGAAAATCACATTGTATGATTTTTAAATAATTAATTTGCATTTTATTGCATGACATAAGTATTTGATCACCTACCAACCAGTAAGAATTCCGGCTCTCACAGACCTGTTAGTTTTTCTTTAAGAAGCCCTCCTGTTCTCCACTCATTACCTGTATTAACTGCAACTGTTTGAACTCGTTACCTGTATAAAAGACACCTGTCCACACACTCAGTCAAACAGACTCCAACCTCTCCACAATGGCCAAGACCAGAGAGCTGTGTAAGGACATCAGGGACAAAAATTGTAGACCTGCACAATGCTGGGATGGGCTACAGGACAATAGCCAAGCAGCTTGGTGAGAAGGCAACAACTGTTGGCGCAATTATTAGAAAATGGAAGAAGTTCAAGATGACGGTCAATCTCCCTCAGTCTGGGGCTCCATGCAAGATCTCACCTCATGGGGCATCAATGATCATGAGGAAGGTGAGGGATCGGCCCAGAACTACACGGCAGGACCTGGTCAATGACCTGAAGAGAGCTGGGACCAAAGTCTCAAAGAAAACCATTAGTAACACACTACGCCGTCATGGATTAAAATCCTGCAGCACACGCAATGTCCCCCTGCTCAAGCCAGCGCATGTCCAGGCCCGTCTGAAGTTTGTCATTGACCATCTGGATGATCCAGAGGAGGAATGGGAGAAGGTCATGTGGTCTGATGAGACAAAATTAGAGCTTTTTGGTCTAAACTCCACTCACCGTGTTTGGAGGAAGAAGAAGGGTGAGTACAACCCCAAGAACACCATCCCAACCGTGAAGCATGGAGGTGGAAACATCATTCTTTGGGGATGCTTTTCTGCAAAGGGGACAGGACGACTGCACCGTATTGAGGGGAGGATGGATGGGGCCATGTATCGCGAGATCTTGGCCAACAACCTCCTTCCCTCAGTAAGAGCATTGAAGATGGGTCATGGCTGGGTCTTCCAGCATGACGACAACCCGAAACACACAGCCAGGGCAACTAAGGAGTGGCTCCGTAAGAAGCATCTCAAGGTCCTGGAGTGGCCTAGCCAGTCTCCAGACCTGAACCCAATAGAAAATCTTTGGAGGGAGCTGAAAGTCTGTATTGCCCAGCGACAGCACCGAAACCTGAAGGATCTGGAGAAGGTCTGTATGGAGGAGTGGGCCAAAATCCCTGCTGCAGTGTGTGCAAACCTGGTCAAGAACTACAGGAAATGTATGATCTCTGTAATTACAAACAAAAGGTTTCTGTACCAAATATTAAGTTCTGCTTTTCTGATGTATCAAATGCTTATGTCATGCAATAAAATGCAAATTAATTACTTAAAAATCATACAATGTGATTTTCTGGAGTTTTGTTTTAGATTCCGTCTCACACAGTTGAAGTGTACCTATGATAAAAATTACAGACTTCTACATGCTTTGTAAGTGGGAAAACCTGCAAAATCGGCAGTGTATCAAATACTTGTTCTCCCCACTGTATGTAAACATGTGGATTGCACTTTTTGAACACTGTCTTTGAACTTTACTAGACAGTTAAATAAGTAAAAATATAGTATATACACAACGATGTATTTTTTTTTATTTTTTTTTTTACAGCACACACAGAGGAGCTGCCTCCAGCCCCTCCCTCCCCTCATGAAGTTGCGTGCCGCGTGCATGACAGCGTCAACATTGCACTCACACTCAGAGACAGAGAGGCTATCGTTACGTTAGTAGTAGCATGCTGCTGCTGGTCTTGCCGTGGGATTAACTGTACTAATAAAACCGTTGAAACAACGCAGCCACGCTGCTGTGAAAGCTCCCCGAACGTCATTTATCACAGTCTGGTTGTTACCCCTCCCCGTGGCAGTCTCCTCCACTCCATATCTTTATAACGGCACTAGCTAACTGGAGCTAACCACTTATTAGAGCTAATCGTTGCTAACCGAGCCTTCAGTTCTGAGTGCCTGTATCCATTAACTGCATGTATGGACTCAAGCCCGAATAAAACCCTTCATTTTATTAAAATGGCTGTAAAAGTTTTAAACTACAACTCAGAGTTGTCTGAATGACAGAAATCTGCTCAAGGTACAGCGTAACGTTAGCGTGCTAAGTTGATGCTTTCTCTGTGGTGGAGACTGATTTGCTCTTGCGAGTCACGTGACCAAATCGCAGCCTTTGCGATTAGGAAATCGCGTCTTAACATATGCGATATTATCGCAAATGCAATTAATCGTTCAGCCCTAGTGTAAAGTATCCAGTACTTCGCCAAAAAACAAATGCATTAAGATAAAAGTCAGAAAAAAATAAAATATTTAGTTAAAACAATTGTGACTTTCTTTTGTTATTTTATGAATCCTCAGGTTTCTCTTGAGACCCCTTGGGAAACAACTGCTTTACAACTTTATTTCCCACACACCAAAAAGCTGTTAAGACACTGATCCCTGCTGATTTTTATTTTTTTATAAGAATTAAAGTTTTTTAATCATTTAAAATATTCCGATATTATTATTATTCACATGATTCACAGATTTCTCTGGAAAAGAGCCCCAGTGACTTAGTGTCAGAACTAGTAAATGTTTGAACTGGTGATTGGACTGCATTTATATTATATCACATATTGGGTTCAGGAGGAGGTACAGTGGGTCGTCCATTAATCACAAGGTTGGCGGTTCGATCTCTGGCTCCTGCATGGCCACAAACTTTTCTCTAGCTCACTCCACCGCTTTGTTTTATCTAACATTAGCACCGCTCAACATAGCGCTCTAGCTAGGATACTGTAGCAGTAGTCAACCTTTTCTTGTCAAAAAAGACGCCAAGTGTGAACACAGCCTTAGAGCACTGAAATGCAATGTATTGCCTTGGTGATGATGATTCCTGACTGTGGGCCTTGCCAGGATTAAGACCTTACCATTCTAGGATGTTGGAGGGTAGAGGTTCTGCACAGATGTAAGGCACAGGGTCTTTTTTTATCCTGAGGTAATCCTGCTTAAGTCGCTGCGTCGCTGTGGTTGGAGCTCTCTTATTCCCGTTGCTGTTCATCTGAGGATTTAGAGGACATGCAAAAAAGACTTTTCAAATGTATCTTGAGTTGGTATCTTGAAATATGTTACTGATACACAGAGGCACCACTATCAGGTTATATTCCCTTGCAATACTAGGTCAAAGTGTAGCCTTTTACTGCAGATATTTCAACTCTGGAACTGTTCTGCTTTCTGGGAATTTAGCGCTTTCCCAGTTTACGTCTGTTTTGCATTTGACTGATGGTATAGTGTTCATGATGCATGTCTTTAATAGGCTCAGACTACTTAAACACCGTTTTGTCTCAGTTGTTGATGACATTTGGCGACACTTGAAAATACATGACTGACTACGGATATCTGAAAAATTATCTTTTTCATTTTAGAAATAATTTCCTCTACAGTTACACAGATATCATGATGAATCATTGGTAGGATTGCCAGCAATGAGGATTGTGTATAACATATTGTGATCAATCATATTGGCCAGTGGAAACTGAAGTTTGAAAAACATTACTACAGCTTCAAGTGGAGCAGATGAGAAAACTTAACTGTTGCATGATTGTTGATGGAGATTAGTGGGTGCTTGGTAGAGATTGGGGTTAAAAACCCTAATGATGGTAACTAATTAGGGGTCACTTTAGCACAGTATTGCTGTAATGTAACCGTTCGAGACCTAGTTCCTAATTAAAACTGTTGACTAGGACTGTGGATTATCTAGATCAGAGTGTGGTCATTCTGAAGACAAGTCCCTTAACCCTCGTGTTGTCTTCCCGTCCACCAGGAATTTGTTGTCCTTCCGGGTCATAATTTAAAAATGAAATTTCTTTTGGCACTTTTTCCAATGTTTTTGGCACTTTTCTCAATGCATTCGACACTTTAAAAAAAGTTGTCACTTTTCTCAACGCTTTTTTAAATTCATGGTCAATAAACCTAATTTATATGACATTATACCTAATTTTTGAGTTAAAAAAAGCTGAAATTCTGAATTGTTTTGACTAATAGCTAAGATCAGAGGATGTTGATTGGATCACAGACTGGTATCTGTCAAAGTTTAGTCAGGATACTGTTCTGAAACAATTTCAACATTTTTTTCAAATGCTATAAAATTGAATAAAACAACCACAATTCAATATAAGTAATCATCAATTGTACCTGCGAAGAATGTTGTATGGGTTCCATACAATGTGCATGCATCAGTGTTATTTGGGGTAATTTGGTTGTTAAGAAACCCATATTTCTGATATAAAAAAAACTTTATAAACGGGTCAAATTTGAAACAACAAGACCTACAGTGAGCTGTTCAAAACCTCTTCTTTTTAGTTGACTCTGGGTACACAAACAATGTTGTCAATGCTGGAGTTCATGTGTAGAGCCCCTGGTGATACTTGGAGCAAAGTTTCATGTTGTGTCGAGCCTTCTTAGGGTTTCAAAAATAGCTATTTTGAGGCTAGCATAAAAGTGCCCCTAGCACTCCCATTCAAAAGGTCATTTGACCGAAAAACGAAGATACGGTAAATCTTAAAAGTGGCGATTCCGTCCTAATTATGCTTTTAAACTAAAGTTTAACTCGGGTACATTCACAAAAAGACCCTAGGTTGAATTTTGCAGAGAGTTACGCTTTAACTTGGCTACCGGTGGGGAATTTAAACTACAGCAATGCATCAATTTAATGAGCTGATCACCTGTGTTTTGCTTGGAATTTTAGAATAATAATCTAAAAAGTTGTCAAATAAATACAGCTATTAGGAAGCCACAAATTAATTTAAATGTATGGCTATTTGTTCATATCCCTCATAAAACTAACTTGACTGTGACCTTTGCTCTACTTTATTCCATTTTAACCATATCTCATATTGGTTTTAATTATAGTAATATCCCGAGAGTATACATATAAACTTGCCATGCCTAGTCAAGTAAAAAAAAAAAGTGCATTATTTAATTTTAAAACATAGTGGAGTTAAAGTATTATTATTTAATATGGAAATATGCAAGTCCTAGTATTTTGAAACCATACTGCTAGATGTATGGGCAACACGAAGTGGATTTAAATGTAACTTTCCTTGCTTCTCAGCCCATTGAACTCAAGATAGCTTCTCTATCAGCCAACTGCACCACACCGTCTGCTGACCCAGTGTCATTTGGCTAGCTGACAATGTAACGCTAATGAGTTGTACAGTAGCTGTGGTGGAGGGTCTGGCAAAACGAGACTAGTTGTACAGTAACTGTTAAAATGATGTCAGCGACGTCACTTACTAATAAATAACAGGTTAAGTTACTTAGCTAGCTATCGTTAACGCAGTTTATGTTAGCTGAGGCTAATCAGTTAACGTTCCTTGACAAGCTAGCTACACTACTGATAAATCTCTAGCTAGCTAACCGAACAGACGGTTACCCAACCACCTAACGTTACTGTAAACAACAAACTGCTGATCAACTTCAAACTGCAGAATGACATCATATGTGACTGCCGACAGCACACGACAGCGAATCAATACTGTCCGCCCAGGCAGGCTAAATAAAGCTAGCATTTACAACTGGTGTGTGAAGTATTGTCTGTATGTACGTTATTATTATATGGCGTGTGACGTTACTGTGTTGGCTACTAAAGGCTAGCTAATGTTAGCCAACGTAGGCCGGAACTATGTTTGGCTACCTAGCGTTAGCGGCGGCTAGCACAAACAGTTTTGTTACAACCGAGAGCTAACCCACACATCTCTGACATTTACAAACTAGACGGCAAAAAAAACATACCTCTCCAGAGAGTCCAGTTAAAATTGGTCTTTGTGGCTGTACACGAAATAAGGCTACTGTTTCTGTTGTCAACCCCCAAAACGATAAGACGATGACACCAACGTAGCTTTAGCTATCGCGATCGCCAGCAGGAGGGAAAATGACGCTTCCGGTTTTATTCTTCTTCTTTGTATTATAGCGGTTGAACAATACATAAAATATACAGTCTATGATAAAAAGCGCATCACTGTCACCAGCTGATCTGAAATACAATGCCTAATTATAATCTTTCGAACAGTACGATCATGTTTAATTAATAACCTACTGTTACTCTGGGAGATAAGTGTTTATAGTCACAATACCCATACTTACATTTGTAGTCTATTAATCATTTTAATCAGTTAATAATACATGTCTGACACATTAAAAAGCCATATGCGTCTACTGGGACCATAATCATCTTTTCAACAAGCATATGAAACAATAGATGTGCCATGTCACTCAGACTTGACATTCCGGGATGGCAAATTCATTCTCCTAGGATGGCATGACCCGCTCTTTCCTTCTGATTGGCTACTCGTTGCCTGCTCTTTGGTTAGGGTTAGGGTAGTCTCGCATTGCCAGACCTACCTTCACAGCGCTGCGCGGAGGAGGCAGAGTAGGGAGGGACACATTTCTCTGTAGAACTGGGCTTGCTTAATTGTAACCTATTGTAAAAGAGGCAGTTGTGTTGTCTTTATATTCCTTGTCATTCTCTACCAATACATCAATACTGTTCTATTCAAAGTAGGCCTAATGAGCATAACATAATGAGCACCGCCCTGACTCTCTCCACACTCCACCTCTGGCTCTACATGCCACTGTACTCAGTCTGCTGTACTGCACTTTTAATTATCTTATTTTTTAATACATACTATATATATATATTATATATATATATATATTATATATATATATTATATATAGTATATACTTATTTTAGAGAATGTGTGACATGCACCTACAACACCAAAACAAATTCCTTGTATTTCTGATTCTGATTCTGATTCTGATAAGACAACTGTGCCTGTCTAGAATGAACAAAAATAAAACAAAACAAAAATATTATAGATTATTACAGCTCCGAGAACAAATAATGCGTTTAACCATGAAGATGATCTCAATTGTACATTTATAGGCTATTGCAGAAAATAATTGTATTTTTTTAATTTTGCCTGAACTTAATATGTAAGAACTTAGGCTACTACATTAAGCAATATTTTTTATGCAGAACTCCAAATAGATTCAGTATTATGGCATATAGCAGGTAATTAAAATCAGACAGACAAGAGAGATACAACAGTGATATATTAATATATTTATTAATGTCTTATCATTGAATCCGGATTTATCTTAGATGCTAGCAAAGCAACACAGTACAGAAAATAAGCACAGCAGAAACGTCGCGGTTCAAATCGACTGTCATTTGTGTACCCGGAAGTGATTTTTGTGTTAGTGCAACATGCTTTTCCTATGTCTAAAAAATATACCAGGGTTATTTTGGCTTGGGCCTGGAGATTAGAGCTGGGTGATATGGATATTGATATTTTTAACTAAATACATTGATGTCGATATTGCGGCGATATTGTAGGGTTGCCTATTGGTGATTTCACAAATTATTTACATAGTTACAATGATGTTTTTGATAAATAATCATCAGTAATAGGGATATAATGACTAAGTGGGTAAAGGCAAATAATAAAACAGCTAGAACAGTCTGGTAAGTTCAGAAAACTACATCACTTTGCTGTAATGCAACCGTTAAAACCAGGAAGAGACAACACTTATACTGTCATATAACGACATTACGATATCCAAAATGTAAGAAGATATCTACAACACCTGTGCAAAGGAACTGTTTGATCCATATAACATTTTGACATGACAAGGTCTATTATCATGACCTTGACTAAACATATTTACAAGAGCAATTGAGAACAATTACAAGCCTGCTATAAAATAGCTTCAAAGGGGCTGTACTCCATATTCAGACAAAAAAAAATGGTTTGGAATTGCCTCCACATGGATCTCACAGACTGTTCCTAACTCGTCAATACTGGTCAATACTGAAACTCGTGGCTGTACCAGCTATCAAAACAAAGAACAGAGAAACTCAGATTAAAACACACAGAGGGAGTGTGACTTCATTCTCTGCTCAGGACACCATTACTCCACTATGTCTTTACAGAGCAAATATTTGTCTACTTTTATATTAATGCTCTGAATATTGAGTACAGCCTATTTAACTGCCTGCAGGGTTTTGATCATTTTCTTACACCCGCAGCACTCACTCCCCAGCATCAAAGCGTCTTTTTAATGGCATGTGGCTGCCTCCCTCTTGATTCCGAAGTGACTGAAACGTTGTCGGTGGTCACTGTGGCTTCTTGCAACGACTGAACTGTATGCTCCTTCTCCTCAACTTCTCGGGCTGGAGAGATGCGAGGAGAGAAAACTCGCGAAAGACACCAACACAGTAGATGTCACCTGCAACAGGGAATACTAAAGTCAAATGGGGGTGGGGGCTTTGTCCCACTGCAGGGCACTGTGGAGACTGCAGTAGGCCTAACCAATGTGCTGGTTTTTGCTTAGGCCTACCTTTAACACCAGTGAGTAACACACCCACACTTGTTTAATGACAACATGACATAAAGGCAATAAGCCAGCAAATACGGCAATCTCCAATAATCACTTTTCACCATTCATGAAGAAAGATAGAGCAGATAAACCTCTTCATGAAAGAGCAAAGCCCCCAAAAGCATGGCCTCAAGATGGAGTGAAGTTCCTCAGGTCACCTAGGCCAGGGCTGTAGACAAGTCCAAGACGAGGACTAGTCAATACCGAGTCAAGACCAAGTCCAAAGAGGTTCAAGTCCAAAAATGTTTGAGTCCAAGTCAAGACCGAGTCCAAATGAGAGACAGTCAATACCGAGACAGAAAAAAAGAATCCTCTTCAAGACCACTTACTGTTTATAATTTATGTGATGTGAGAGACAGTAAATGATCTATTTTAAGATGATAATTTTGCTTTATTATTTGTAATAATCAAAAAGCAAGTGCAGAGTAACACACTATAGGATCAGATTAGGCCATATTATTTACTTAAAATATAAAATGGAAACGTTTCCATTCTTGAACTTATTACTTGTCCTGAAGAATTCATACTACAAAGTGCTCACTGACATTGTGTCTGTGGCCAAAATTAAAATGATTGATACCTGATGATTGAGGTATATGATGCAGCCAGGTGTATACCAGGCGACCAATCTCGGTGCCCGTTCTAGATGGATTTTGAATTAAACTAATACCTGTTTTCTGACTGAGCGCGCTTCATCTATGGTTTGGTTTTGAAGGAGGAAGTTACTTTAGAACAAAATCATATAGTGCTGGACTCAGTCGAGACCAACTAGAATATTTGGCGAGTCCAATGGCTGAGTCAAGTCCGAGTTCAAATACCAACGAATCCAAGACGAGTCACAGACAACAGAAAAGCGTCTTGAGTCCGGACTCAAGTACTACAGCCCTGACCTAGGTGGTACCTAGACAGCCATTCCTTCAGGTACAGTGCTATAAGTTACTCTTTCTTCTATAAATCATCTGCATCTTTTGTTTAACTAAGTAAATGCTTCCCCTTCTCTGGGAGTCTTGGTTAGTTTGCAGAACAGAAAATCAGGAACTTGCAGGAAAAGAGCGGTGAGCATCCTGTCCATTTCACTCCCACATACTCCTGGGATCCTTTTTCCTTTCGAACATAATCAAGTCACAACCAAGTTATACCTGGATTTATGTGCTTAATATACTAATTCACATTTCATAATATGAAGTGTGCTGTACTTACCCATTTACACAGTTTGGGAGTGTACACTACATTTTTCCAAATGTACGTGAATGCTGCATTATTCTGGGTTCTAGAAACAATACACCTCCACAGAAGATTTCTGTGTACTGAATGGCTCAATGCTCCCCAGGATAAAAAGTTCCCAACATCAAGAAAGCTGCAAATATTTCCCCAGAGAGTGTGTGTGCAATAGAAAACCCACAGCCACCAGAGCAGAGAGAATCACGGTATCACACTACTCCCTTAGTAAGACGGCCCAGGATGCTTCACTCACTCTATCCCGAACATCCTTGGGTTTAACTCTCCCGCTGCCCGTGGCAACCCCTGTGGTAACAAAAGCAATGATATGTCAATCAGTGTTTATTTCCTCAAGTGGACGTGCTGTTTGCCTGAAGGGTAAATCGAGCAATTGGACATTTCTGGCATGTGAGAACAACATTTCTGTGATGGTGTAACAATGCTTGTGAATTATGATAAATGTTTTACACACTGGAGACACTGAGTTATTCAAGGCATGTTGTTGCTGCTGCAAGCTAGAAACTGAGATACTATTTGAAACACATAAGACCCTAAACACTGAAGTGATCTTTAAAAAGTGTGTTGACATTGACCTGGCAGTCTGGAGATGTCCAAGTGTATACCTCCTTTATAATGTATTTGTTATCATGAAGGAAACCATTGCTCTGAATAAGCCAAGTGCTACCCAAAAGTTTGTTATAGACCAAAAGACATCCCAGACCAGATTGTCAAAAACAATAGCATTCTCCCAACATCTGAGGTTTCTACATAGCTATACTGTATTTCTTCAAATCAATTGATCATTAGAGCAACTATTTTCTGTAGACCTTTTCAAACATATTGCTGCAATGTTGAGAGAATGTTATGCATAAGTGATGAGACAGGAAACAGAAATGAGAGCAACAAGCAGGAAGCAGGGTTAGTTCATCAAGAGTTTCTCAGATTTATTGTATGCATTTTGTTTTCTTTTTTCCCCCTCAGTGCTTCTAAAGACAAGGAAGAAAGTATTCCAAAGATATCCAAACATCAGTGAACAGAAGAACGCCTCCAAGGTTGTTTTTTGGAAGAGAATAAAAAGAAAAACAAACCAGACAGTCAGGATCCGTGATAGAATGCCGAGAGGCAGGAAGTTGGCGTTAAGTTGAAATACACAAGTGTACTATTTACAGCAGGTTTGCTTCGAACAGCACCTTTAACCACTCCTATGTCAATACACACAATAGACACAACATTTAATACTTTTTCTAGAGCAGGGGCTCTGAACAGTTTGGTCACAGTAGCTTCACATCACCTGGTTCTACTTGCAGTACATTGAACTATTGCAGATCAGCACCTGCCATATCAAAATCTCTGTCACATTTCTGTAACCTCTTATCAACATGTGAGTTCACCAACAGTGTTTCTACCACTCTGTCACTTCACAAAGCATGGCAAAACTATGCTGTATCTACTCTGAACAGTTTCAGTTAAAAAAACAACAACGGTGATATCATACAACAATGTCAGACACTTTCCCTTTAAAAAGTCTTTGGCAAAGGAAAATAAACCACAACATTAAAAAATAAAATCACTATTTGTAAGCTTTTGTGGAAACCAAAAAAAGAGAGGAATGAGGAAGTCACCACAGGTTTGGTCCGTGGATGGAAGAATGGCACAGAGGTGCAAAAAGTAAGACATTTCTGACACCAGAGGGGTTATGGTGGTACATGCTTATTTCACAGGACTGCACTGCACGGTGTGATCAAACCATAGGAAAATATTTTATCATGCTCAGAATACAAACAATGTTGAACCTCCCAAAATCAATTCTGGCAAAGCATGCAGAGAATACAGCAAGCATTGGCCAGTGAGGGAAGCCAGATATACAAGTCCTTTTACCCCAGAAGTATCTAAACTGTTCTAAATAAATGTGCTCCTTTATCTCACCACAGATACTGTAACATGGATTACTATTTACAACAAAATGAAGGTGTCATGATTGACATTTGTTTTTTTTTAAGGAAGTTGTTTAAGGGTGAGACATAAATCCAGTTTTATATACTCCCTCACTTCTTGCTGCTCTGCTTTGTCTGCACATCACAATAAATCCTAATCCTCACATAGTAAACAATGAATGACTGCAATTCATTTGAAAACATGGTACATTGTAACTACAACTTCCACAGATAAGCTACTAAAATCTCTTTCAGTGGTGTGTTTGAATGCCAATAATTATAGCAATGTAAGGCCATTCCAAAGGGAAAGTGAATGCAAAATGTCTTTTATGAGTGCTAATACATAATGTAATCTAAAGACTTCCTGTCATGAATTCCAAGTAATGCTTTCAGATTAAAAAGACAATCATTAACAGAAATGCAGATTTAAACTGCACCCAAGAATGCATTGCACTGGTCCTCTGGGGAAGATAAACATAAATAAAAAGATATAATAGAAAATATATAGATAGACAATAACTTGACAAGACAAGAACAATGTAAAAACTAACTGAATGAAAAATTATAATATTGTAGATGGGAAAAGTGCAGTTTTTTTAACTTTACATAATGTATCATATCATATTATTTAACTCTGTCTCTCAGTATTCTTTGACACACCATCACTCATATACTCTCCTGTCCACTCACTCACTCACTCACTCACTCACTCACTCACTCACTCACACACAAAGTATCTTACAAAGCAGGCAAGGGTCTCTTTTCCACAAGCCCTTCAGTATTTTTGTCACAGTTTTACATTAGATTTCCCTTCCTGATCCCTCTTTATACACAGTAAACTACCCTACCTCTACTGCAGCTTGTCAGTTACTCTTTTTCTTTACGTAATGGAACAAATACCATTTTTTCACCTCATGCCACAGCACATAGTTTAAAGATTACCCATATAACTTCTAAGTACGTATATTTAGATTAGATTCAACTTTAGACCAAGTCTAAAGTACATCTCCAATTAAGAAGAGATGGGTAAGATGAATGTCACACAGATGGTCTGGATAGATATAAAGTGTAGGGGGGGTTAATGCAGCGAGAGTCTTCAGAGGTAAGAGCTGTTAGGCAACAGTAAACCCACACCAGAGGCTACATCACATTATGATAAGTTAGAGGATAACCCTGTTAGCAAAACACCAAGAAGCAGATGTCATTTTTACTGTGTGTCATGTAGCTAGCATAGTGTGGTTGTTGCAGAGTAATGGCAAGCAGAAACATAGTGGTGATGCAGAAAAATGGAGGCGGTGACTGTATTGTCAGTAGAGTTAAAAAGGTCCATCAGGGGCTCCCTATTACACAACGCACCCCCATATTGCGCAAGTGGTACACTCCTGTCTCCTCATACACTCCTAAGAAGTTGCCCGTAAGCCTAGATCTACGCAAGTAACAGACTTGAGATCAGTGTCAACGGGCAACTTAGTCTACACACAATTATTTAGGTTCCCATTCAGGAGGAATCTACTATATATATATATATATATATATATATATATATATATATATAGAGAGAGAGAGAGAGAGAGAGAGAGAGAGAGAGCACAAGCTTTGCTCCTGGATACAGAAGTGACCACTAGCACTCTTCTATGGTGAGGCAGATGAATTCCTGGATGCACTTTCTATACTGCTGCTCAGTGGGGCTGCTGCTGGGATATTGACCTGGTTGACCTAAGGGAGTCTCTGCCTCTCGCATCTCCTCATTCATCCGGGCAAGACGCAATCTGGAGGAGAGAAGAAAAAGACATAGGCAGAGGGAGACAAGTGATAGAAAAGAGGGGACACGCATGGAAGTAGAAATGAGAAATGGGATAGTAAGAGGACGAAAGGCCGGTGAAAAAGGAATAGGGAATGAAAAGATTAAGATGTTAAGGTGGGATAAGACCGTGAGAATGGAAATGTGGTGAGGTGATAAAGATAAACCCCAATGGAGAGAAGAGGACGAGAGGAGGGAGGAAGGGAAGGAGGGAGGGAGGGAAAGAGAGAGTAAAGACAACAATGAGGAATACAATTTAGACAATTAACCATCACCCTTCATAATTAAAACATAATTTAATCCTATTTAACAACTTTTAGATCTTTGAATGTGAAGGTTTGTTCTTTAACTTCCAGGGCTTTCAACCACATCTCAGTTGAAAGCTCCAGTTAGAATACTTTAAGTGAAGATTATTTCGTTTGTTTTATCATTTTTAGTGCGTTCCAAGCAGTCTAATGCTTTAGTGTGCGTTATTGCTAACATGGAATGTTAACTTTATTAAACTTTATTTATTTGAAAAACCAGAATGTCAGATTTCCAATTTCAAAACATGGGGTTAATCCAACAAAAGTCACTCGGGCCCCATTTGACTTAATTAAATGAAATTGTTTGCTGAATATTTTGTGGTGTTGGGGGCAGCTTGTTACTTGTTGGAACAAAGGATCAGCTACTTATGATTAGCCAATGAGTTATTTCAACCAGCAATGTATACATGTCTATTAGGAAGTTGTTCATAAGTAGCTTTGTTATAAAAAGAATTAGGATCACTCACAGGGTGACGATGTCTGCGTTGGCAGCCTGGACAGCGATGCTTAGGGGGTCATGACCCTGCTCGTCCACTTCCGTCTGTGATGCTCCTCTCTTCAGGAACAGACACACTTGACTGTACAAAACAAGACGCAGACAGGAAAAAAAGAGTTGAATACAGAGTGACAGACACCACCATATAAACTGATGGGTGTGGATGGATGCCTAGTTAGGCAAACTAACTATCTTTTTTATCATGTGTTTATCTTTCTACTCCATGCTTTAGTCTCCAGTTACAGACATGCTTTCATGAGCAATTTAAGAAATCCCAAAGATGTTTTAAAATCATTACTCATGATCCTGTGGAACAATATTTTGTGGGGCCCACTCTGTCAGCAAGACGGCACATGAATCTTGTGAGTGATGTGTTGTCTAGTTTTTAATTGCTATTGCTACACATGTTCCATTTATAAGGAAAGGAAACTGAAGAATTATGACCTGTACAAAATTGGGCTATGAGTATTTTCAGTAAGTGTTAAAGTAAGTGAAAAATGGTTACCTCATACACCTGAGGAATTTCACTGAATACTTTTGAAAGGTTAATGCCTGCCTTTTATTTCCATTACATTCAAGCTGGAACTTGAATTAGGAGTCTCAAGGAAGCAGAAGGGGAAGCAGACTACTTGTAAAAACATCCTCCCACTTTGAGGCATTCCTTACCCAGTGTGTCCCAGGTAGGTGGCGTGGTGCAGCGGGCCTCTGCCTCGCATGTCCCTCTGGTTCACATCGGCTCCGTTCTGTAGCAGGAACTCACAAGCTATCAGAGAGCCCTGATAGAGAGACAGAGTTGTTTATATGAATTAATTTGCTATGAGAAGTCTAGTTATTGGTATTTTAACATTACTGAAGCCAGTTAGTGCCTCTTAGTTTGTTTAGCATTTAACAGGTTTCGTTTTCCCCTACTCAAGGGGAGGGAGAGTCACGCAATTCATAGCAGCAGCCATTATGTTCATAGAGCAGATTTTTACCTTGTTTTTAATCGCTTATGGCTGTGTTGATGCTTACATAAAATCTGGGTCTGGCATCTTCATCAGATTATCCGTTTTTAATATTTAACCCAGTCCCAGTCATAATGATGGAGTATCTTAACAATAGATATGGCAACTAAATCAAATAAAAGGTTCAGTCTAAACTACTTTGTGTTCACACCCCTCACACTTCCAGCTAAATCTAGATCTAACAGGCTGAACAAACAGTCTCACCCCGACCACGGCCTGAATGAGTGGCGTTCTGCCCTCCTCCTCCTCACTTGCGGCGTGTACGTCCGCACCGTGTGCTAATGCCTCCGCCATGAGTGGCAGGTTGTGTAGACGGGAGGAGCGGTGGAGGAGTGCCCCAGGGTGGAGCTCCCTCGGGTCTTCGGGGTCTGAAGACACTTCCTGTTCGATCTCCACTTCACCACTGGAGGACTCCTCTGACTCCTCCTCTGAGGGTAGGTAAGGTAACAGGACGATGGCAATGATGGAACGAAAGAGGAATGATGTTAACAGGAATGTAGTGGTTTATTTAGGGGATGATATATCAGTGTTCTTTATGTTAATTGTTTAGGCTGCTAATGTCTTTTACACAATTCCTGTCAACAAACAATTCCAATTTTATGTAATATCAAAACAAATAGCTAGATCTGCTAACAACTAACATTGATTGCTTATTTCCAGTTTCTTACGATTTATCTTAATTATATTGTCCCCAAGGTAAGAATCTGTGCCCACTTTCAGTGAACCAGAGAATATTGCAGGCTGTTTGAATGGATCTTCTCTTGGACCTCTTGGATAGATTGGATTGGACATCACATCCATGTCTTCTTTGAGCCAACTTTTTTTAGGTAGGGCAATTAGTTTCACGTTTTGACATTAAACCATACATGAAGTGTGAAACATAATACAAGCAAATGTAACACAATGTAATTGCATTACTGATACATTGCACAGTGATTGGGAGGATATAGGAGCTTTTCCTCCAGTCGTAAATGAGTTTACTGTTACTGTTATTGACATCCGTTTTCTCCTTTACCATAAAACACAACACACATACCTTCTTCTGTGACACTGTCCACCACCGAGCCAAAAACCAGGATGTCTGTGCTGCCATCAGTACTTCCTCCCAGACCGCTGTCGCTGCTAAGACCTGCGGGGCCAAGCAATGCCAAGCCACGGACACGTTAATCATTACACAGCACAACTGGTAGGACTGCGCAAATGATAGAAACCATGTCAGAAATTGCAATAAAAATGAAAAAAAAATATATATGCAGGTAAGATGTCTAAGATATATATAGTATATATATATAGTATATATAGTATAGTATATATATATAGTATAGATATATATCTATAGTAATCTTGCAAGTGCAGTTTGCCTGTATGTACTGGCTGTGTAGTAGACTTACTGCGAGGACCAGAGCCAGTGTCAAAGTAGGAAAATAGTGAATCCAGCTCATCTGGACAGAACAGGGAGTCCCGGCGAAACTTTGCTGCAGCTGCTGCCAAAAGGACAAAACATCACAACAAGATTTCAGTCTGGGCAGAGTGTATTAGTAGACTCTATATACAAATATCTTGATTTCATGAGCCCTGTGCTACTACAGAAAAGTTATTTCTCTGCACTGACCTGCTGAGAGGTTTGCGGGTGAAGCGCTGCCCGGCTCGTAGCGATGGTATTTCCTGCGGGCCTTGTTGGGGACCCGAACAGAGCTGTTGTGTCGCCGGCACTTCTTCACTGTCCAGGGCCGGGACTTCCTTTCACCCTCCACCAATGCCTCACTCCCACTTATTTTCTTCAGGAAGCGTTTCTCCACGTACTTAGACTTGATCCAGGCCTCTTTCTCCTGTCTGAAGGTAGATGATCACAAACTGACAATTTTAGCTAATTGGAGACATGACATACAGATAATTTGTGTTGTAGATTGGATTGAGTCATGTAGTAAAAATAAGATGGTGGAAACTGAGAGACAGGTAATACCGGACACCATACAGATAAGATTTAACCTAACTGACTAAGTGGCATTAAACCAATAGCAAACAGCATCTAACAATGATATGTACAGTAGAAAATGTTTTTCTTTCCTTTTTGCTTAAATGATTTTTCCCTTGCCAAATGCTCCTCCCGGAGTAAAAGACTCACCTTGAATTGGATGGTCCAGGTTTTTTCGCTCCCAGCTCCTCGCAGGCTCCCTCATAAATATGGTTGATCACAGTGTTCCCCAATTCACACATCAGCTAAACATGAGAGAATAAGGAAGGAGGACAAAGATGGAAGACAGAGACAGAAAAAAAATAGTAGTTCAAATTATTTTGCAATGCACTAAAGGAATAATAAATGCAACTCTAGTGGGAGAGAGAAGAAGCGATGTGTTGGGGATACGCACCTTAAGTAATTCTGGCTCCCATGAGTCTAACGTCAGTGAACGCACTTTAGAGCAATGGACGCCTAAACTCCTGAAAGTAACAAGAAGAAAAAGAGTTTATATTAAGAAAGTGTAAGGAGGGTTTCTATCTAACCGCAAGATTTCAGCACATTTTTACTCTTTCCCCTTTTATCACAACTGCATGAAGAGGCAAACTTTTTCTGTCTCTCTACACTTAAAAGACTGAAAGTCTCAAGAGCTAAACTAAAAACAGCCTTCTCTAATTACTTGAACATCCACACTGGTGACTTTAAATCCAGTTTGCAGATTGTTGCCTTGTTTTTTCCATAAAATATCATACACTCATATTTTTTAACTACATCTAGGATATGGATCTGGATGACTGTCGCTGCATCTTTTCTATCACAGTAGAGCTTTGATTTATGAGTTGATGTAACGGAAAGTGGAACTGTGTTTGACAAACACGAGCATATCAGAGGAGACATCTGCAACGTTACCTGCATATAATATGTAATGCTTTAAAGGTATAATATGCAATGCTTTTTCTCAAAAAACAATGTATGGACTAAAACAAAAGAAATTCCTCTCAATCATCACTTATGACCCACTATAAGTGTGTGGAGGTGTCTGTATCCGCAGAGACCCTGCCCTCTGCCTGTATTTTCTCTTTGTCTTTTTATTTTGGAGAGTTGGGGACCATGGTCGTGACGCTTCTGGGCGTCAACAAAGAACCTTTCGGCCCCGTGTGGGTGTGTAAACCCCCAGGCAATAACAGCATTCTTATTTCCAACTGTTGTTTGCCCGTCTCATACCGACAAACACGTAAAACTGACACAGAAACCAACAGGATGAAGCTCGGCATTCACTTATAAACAACGTGGCACCTTCCCGCAGAGGTGTGTGTGTGTTTTGTTTGTGCTTTAGAACATAACCTCTGCAAGACAATGAGAAAAGAGCTTTTATTCCTCTGTTTACTGCTTTGTTCAGTGCTCCCACTCTTCATTCACTCTTGAGCTCGCTCGACCGCTGCTGCACTCTCTTTCTCTGGCGGTTGAGCCGAGGGGGAGGGGCCAACTTGGAACACTTTGTGTTTACAAACAGTAGGCCGATACTCATCACATATTCTACCTTTAATGCAGATGTTTGTTCAGGTGAGTTGTATGAATAAAGCAAGCAGAAAAACAGGACAAATGTCACTCAGACTGAATGTGACCAAGGAGGTAAGCCAGCCTCCACAAAGCGTAGCTCCTGTGGAACCATTTTGTTGCTAACAAGCCATCACCCGCCGTTAGCATTCCATTGACTGCCATTCATTTTAGCATCACTTTGACAGCGAATAACTTTACATCTGAAGCGTTTAAAGACTCTATTTGTCCATTGTTTCATTTTAAAGAAACACGACAGTGTATAAAAGCCTCCATTACCTTGTACCTCACGTTATGACTCCGTAGCAGACGTTTTTGTAAAAATAGACAACAACAATTGTGTCATAACCACGCGACTTACTGTCGCACAATAGACAAATTACCGTACAGTACAGGAGAAGCTTGACTTACATTAGCTGTTTAGTTTAATTACTAATGTTAACTAGCATTTTAGTTAGCAATAATTAGCCTGTGCCTATGTTATCTCTTTACATATACCTACGCTATGGTCTCCGTCCAGAGAAACGGGATCTGTTGGTCCATTTATTTTACTGTCTATGACTGTGACGAGTGAGGATGAAGGCTTGGAAAGATATTTTGAGTTGGCTAAATTCCTGCGACACCATGCTATAGATTGTTATTTCACACTCACAAAATCAGGTCCGTTGTCTTCACCTCTCATCAAACTCTTGTACTGTGTACTTCTAAGTGTAGTTACCTGTGGATCCCCGAGCACTCGATGCAGAGCAGCACTCCTAGGTTGATGGAGGCCCAGCAGGGAGCTGTTTGGCTGCAGTCACAGCATAGCTCGTTGCCTGGCAAGTTCTGTACCCTCTGGAGGAGGCTTTCCCCGCCTCCCCGAACTCCCTTATCAGCCCTCTCCCCTCTCTCTCTGGGCTCGCTGGCAGAGTCGATGCTGCTGGTGGAGGGCGAGGCTGTCCGGTCCAAACGCTGCAGAGACAGGTGGACAGGTCAGAGACAGAAATTCTAAAGCTAACCGGGGGACCAATTTGTAATAAAAAGAAACAGCACTTGTGTGCTATCATGTCACTGTTGCTGTATGTGTATATGTGTGGGTTTTCGTACCTCAATGTAGTAATTGTCGGCGATGTCTTTGTAAGCCGAGGCGATGCTTGCCTGGACTGTCTGGATCCAAGCCTGCCGCAGCTTCTCAGACTCAGCCTGCAGCATGCAGCTCCTAAAGGTTTGTAGAGGCCAGTTATATAAAACCTGCCCACAATTACATGTTATTTGGCTCATTAGTAAATTCCAAATGATATAGTCAATAATGTAACAACTAATTAGCACAGTGAAAATCTGAAAAGATAAAGTTTTTTTTTAGAAAGGTTTAGTTTGGATGAAACTTTATCCTGTTGGTACACACACACACACACACACACACACACACACACACACACACACACCACTCACTTAGTAGGTGAAACCACCTCGAAGCAGAACCTCCTCTCATTATCTTCGCATAATTTGACAGAGCACAGCCTCAGGTCTTCCACCACCACTGTCAAAGAGTCCTGTCATCGGCAGAGAGGAGTGTCACAACAACTCTACCCTATTCACCCTTCAAAAATGTTTAATTAAAATGTACAAAAATCAAACTGTACCTTGAGTTTCTTTTGGTAGACCAGCTGGCTGTTCTGTATAGAAAACCACCGCCTTGAGGAAGGGAGAAGGTATGAGTGAGTATGAGTTAGACAGTTTCTTTGAGAGAAAAAAAGATTAACAGACCAGACCTTTTCCTTACAAAAGATGTATTTTTAGTGTTATTTTATTTTATTTTTACCTATAGTGCATATGTACTGGTTATTTCATTAACTTTAATTATTTGTGTTGATTCCCTCTCTGCTATGCTCTCCCTCTTCACTTCTCTTGTACCTGTTCCAGGTCTTGAAGGCGTTGCTGGCCCTCTTAAAGAGATAGCCCTCCATTACCACACCATTGGTAGCATCCACATTGAATTCCAACTTGGGGTCATCATAAGAAAAGTCCTGTAGGAAGAACACATGGGTGCACAAGCTCAATGCATGATTTAATTTTAACAGAGTGCCAATGAACTGCCAAAAACCGGCGTACTGCAACGGCCATGTTTTTATGATTTAGTTGTTCTTTCTCTGAAAAAAAACAACACTAGTGTCTTTAAAAACAACAGGCGTCGTCCCTTTCCACCCTATTGTTCAAGTCTGTCTTAAAACATTACTAGCATGCTCATATGCACATAAAACATATTAAAGAGTTAGTGGTGGCTGTAATAATTTCTCCTGCCCATACCGGCCACAAAGAGTTTCCTTTCCTAAAGCGATTCCAATGTAATCAATGGGGGGCAAAATCCACAGTCCTTGTTCTGTGTAAAAATGCATGGTAAAGTTCAGCTAAAACTAATACAAGGCTGAACGCACTGAGGTGACACCGTGGAGCAATATGTGTAAAAGTCCAACTAATCATAACAAGGGAAAACAGAGATAGCGCCTTATCAGCACCACATACAGTAGCTGTTGACACACAGCGGAATAATTCCTCTGTTATGTCTACCTTCTTTTTCTAAAAGGTGTCTGTGTTCCTCCACAAAAATAAATGTCTATCTTCTCTCCACCATCTGTCTAGTAGTTTACCTTTAATTTAAAGAATGTAAAATCTGCACCTCTCTACCTGTCAGCTATAAGAGATTCTCTAATTTCCAATCTGTTTTATCCACACAGAGTTAGATTACCCAAGAAAGGCATTTAAAGCCAGATGCCATCTGCTTAGCGAGGTGAAAAACACAAGGACACAAATTTAAATGAAAGCCAAGGCTGAGGTTAGGTTTCACTATTGTTAAGGAGGCCTCTAGTTTAGGTGCAAAGTAATATACCCCCGCCCCACACACACACACACACACACACACACACACACACACACACACACACACACACACACACACACACACGAGTCGACCATGCTATGTCACTTTGCTATAGCTCTTCTCTTGAAAAGATCATTTATTAATTCTGTGTATTATTTTTTTGAAAACCCCACAGACTGCACACTGATGTCGTCATGCACTTTCTATGCTATATATTGGGGTGTTTTCATTGATCATTCCAGATGACACAACAATCACAAATAGCTTTTTTCATTTTATATTGCTAGAAATGTCAAATCAGAAGGATCATCTTGGCTGCTTTGTGTAGATGAATGTGAATGGTTCATATAGGGAGTGCCAATATGTGACATTGGTATATAACCAGAATATAACTGCTAAATGTATTTTAAGCATCATCTTGTATAATTTTATCAGGTTTGTGTGAAAACATTCAGGCCATGTGAAGCAAAAACATGGTGGGATGTGACAGCAATTTGTCATGACATTCAGGTGTTTCGTCCACAGAAACACACACACACACACACACACACACACACACACACACACACACACACACACACACACACACACACACACACCAAAATCCATCTAGAGACTGGTTAAAAAAAAACAATGATAAAAGAAAAATTCATGAAAACTGACTGAAGAAAACTATAAGACAAAACGAAACGTAATGACGAAATGACGTTCCTCACCAGTATATAGTCCAGCCTGCCAAATATCTTCATCTTAATCACACTGACATCCAACAGCATCTCAAACTCAATAATTAAATAATAAAAAAAAAAAAATAGTAGCCTAATAAATAATTAAATTATGCAAAGATACTTGTCAGAGAGAAAAGAGCATCTCTAAAAGATCCCACAGGTTATTAAGTTGGAGCAGCGGACGAACCGGTAGGAACACACGCGCATCCCACACGAGCCCAGATGAGAGACTGTCAGCCAACAGCATGCGCGCTCGTGTCGTTTCTTCACTCAACGCCACCTGCCGACTGCCCAGACCGCGTGAATCTGGCGCGAGCGCTCATTATCATACAGCTGTCCGCGTGGCCCGATGACCCCTTCGCGGCTGCCGGAGATCAAACATTTCATTTTTACAGCGGGGGCTCGCGTGAGCGGCCGTACCGTGCCTCCTCCTCGCCCCAGACCGCGATTTAAGGCTCTCCTCTATGTATTCTAAAGCCGGCAGGCACAGTTTTGGAGGAGTCAGCTTTCCATCTGTCTGCGGCTCTTAACACTATTCCTGCTATTAATCAAGCTGACATTATTGCTCCCCAAACACCAGCCCAGATCCCCCTCTTCCCACCTTAAATCAGCCAGGACCATGGAGGATTGCAGCACACAAGTGTCCAAAGGCACAGGAGGCCGCAACACAGCCTATATTTAAACCAGAGGCCAACAAAATATATTTATATTGCAGAATGAATTGATCATTCTTAAATATGTTAAAATACCTATGAGACTGTGTCAGAAATGTTAATTCAATTAGGGTATATTGTATTTTTAGGTGATGTTGTATGTGTGTCCGGTATGTTGTCCACTGGGTGAACAGACACACCTGTTCAATAATACAATCCAACAAAACACTGGCACAATACAGTCTCATAAATATCATATGAGTAATGTGCTGCATTGAATTACATAGCCTACATTTTATAGGTGCTTATATCTTTGTGTTCACCCCTAGTCATACTGTATACGAGGTTTAAGGAAGTGAAATAATAGTGACATGAAATCACTGCTTCTGTCTGGGATACAGTTTTGGACTAGTTGCCATGCTTTAACTTATTTATTTAGAATTTTGGACTTTATTCTATAATTTAACATTGGAGTCAGACAGGAAATGTGGGGAGAGACGGAGGAAGACAGCATGCAACAAAGGCTCCCAGCTTGAATCTAATTGAAGATGTCGTGATGGTATGTTTGGACCATTATACAGCTGCCATGTTTTAATACAAATGTATTTAAAGCCTTGATGTAATACTGTATAGGCTACAAACAGTGTGCATGTACACTATAACACAGTTACTGTGAATGAACAGATTAAGGTTATAGTTTAGTTCAACCATTGGAAAACATTGGAAATGTAGTCTACATTGTAATAAACACATTTGGTTTATAGAACGTTTCCTCTCCCACTCACTACAGTTTTCTTACAGCACTTGTATATATTTTTTCTATGTTTTTGTCCATTTCTGACTTAAAACTTGTACAGCAGCCAAATGCTGTAACAATGGAGGATGAGAGAGCTGAGGCAACAATCCTCCTGGGAGCCACAATGAAGTCCTGCACACATAAAATACATGCTGTGAAAGAATAGAGAGAGAAGAAAGAGGGAGCATGTGGAATATAAAGAAGGGGAGGGGGTAGTCGAGACAATTGCAGATTTACCAAGAACTGTGAAAGTAAAGGCGAGGTTAAGAGCAACATAAAAAGGACAGGAAGAGATGCGAAAGATTGTGAGGAAGAACAGAGATGGGATGATTAAAGTCATTTCTCACTGCTGACAAGGTTGTTGTCCCAGCTTTATGTTCCCGTGAATGTCATGAAAATGTCTTGAATGTCACAGTGGATTTCCACATTACTTCATGTAACTCTGCATTTCTCTGTTATTCGTCTTCCTCCCACTGAAAAATGACTTGCCCAAAGTGACATTGAGTTTAGTCTACATTCATGATGAAGCTATCTTATTCTCGTCTGAGTATGACTGCTGCAGTTAATTAATGGTCTATTAATAAAGGATGTGTACCATTTATAATTCACAAACTGCTGTCTCGTTTGCTTTGCTTCCTGCACAAGCACATTTGCATACAAGTTGACACAGGCAGTTTTAAAAAAAGAGAAAGAGAGAAAATCTGAAATGGATCATGGCAACTTTCTCTCCTGAATTGTTTCATGCTGCCTGCCTTTTATCTTCTTCTTCTTTCTATAGGCTTTTTATTTGTGAAATGTTTTTTTTTCACAGATTCAATTACAAAGTAAGGTGGTAGGAGAAATGGTGGTAGGAAAATTTGACTTTCTAGTGCATTATCACTGATTGGCTTTGATAATCGACCAATGAAGATCTGTGCGTCTGGTTTCCCATGATCCCCATGCGGATGACTCTGTGGAAAATGTTTTTCCTCATAGGCGCAGTGTTTAGTCTGCTTCTGCTCATGTCATTTTGGAAAATTAGGAAACTGAACAGGGATAACGAAGTTAATTCTTTACATCAAGGACATTTACTCTATAAGAAGTGACTACAGACTCTTCTTTAGTTTTATTTTCACATTGTTTCATGGATCTTAAACTGATCTACTTTTTTATGTCTTTTTCTCTTTTTATCTTTCCTCTGCTCTTTGTCTTTCATTCAACCAACTATTGTGTGCTGTAATGCCATCTGTTGACTTTGGGTGGAGCTGGAAGTGGACGGAGGAGGAAGTGGGTTAAGGCAGGCATCATGAACAACATCAGAGAACAGAGCCAGCTGAGTTCAGTAGGCTTATTTCCTTAGATTAAATTAATATTTCTATTTTTTATATTGACTGAAACAAGGACTGTGAGGATATGACAACCTCAAGATAAAAGTAATAGAAATCTGGGGCATTCTGGTTAGTTTGAAATATTTCAACATGTATTATATAGTATAATAAGAGCTGGCGAGCCTGGATAGCTCAGCTAGTTGTACAAAGGCTCAGTCCTTGCCGCAGCGACTGCGGGTTTAATTCTACTTTCAGCCCTTTTCTGCATGTCATTCTCGCTCTCTCCCCATTTATTATCTAAGCTGTCCTGTCTAATAAAGGCCTAAAAAAATGCCCAAAAAATAATCTTAAAAAAAAGAAGTGCACAGAAATGTGAAATGTTCCAGTAAAAAAAATCTCCTCACAAAGCTTAAATGACCATCCTTACTCATACAAGTACCAAATACCAATACCTGATATACTGTATACAAGCTATACTGCAGGCATAAGGGAAAAATAAGATTGAATAAGATTGAGTAAGAGGAGGAAGTGGAAATCAAAGGTTCAGTAGTAGAAAGGGTGAACACATACAAGTATTTGGGTGAATCTGATAATGTTGACTTATTAATGGAAAAATTAAGTCCATGTGTATATTGTATGAGGAAGTTGCAGTCTTTTAAGGTGAATACTGATGTGGTGAGAATATTTTTTATGTCAGTGATATGTAGTGTTTGGAGTTACTGTGTGGTGGGTTGGGGTGGGAATGCTGGGGCATCTGAGAAGGCCAAGATTGATAGAGTAACTAAAAGGGCTGGAAAAATGGTGGGAGAGTTAAATACAGTGGATAAAGTATATGATGACCGCCTGGCAAAAATGACAAGGGACCCTGGTCACCCTCATCATGGTAATTTGACTGGTAGGGTTATGGAACGTAGTGGTAGGCTAAGGCCTCCTGTGACACGAACTAAGCGGTATGCTCTCTCTTTTATACCTCAGGCTATCAGACAGCACAACAGGCACTTTAAATGTACATTTGTATAATTTCTGTACTGTATTTATAGTCTATTTGTATTGTATTTATGCTCTATCTTTTTATGGACATGAAGGTGGGTATGAGCACTGTAATTTATATTCCTATGGATGAAATAAACTTGACTTGACAATCACACCCCTCCCGCACACACATTCACATTGACTCTATACACGTGCACGTGCGAGCGCACACACACACACACAATGTCTGCACCAGAGCTCCAAACAGCCTATTGATTCCTGCAATAGGAGTGAGCACGGCATGGCCATAAAACTCCATACATTAATCACTCACTCAATCTGTTCTACATTGCTAGACAATTAACACACGGACGCACGCACGCGCGCGCGCACGCACGCACACACACACACACACACACACACACACACACACACACACACACACACACACACACACACACACACCTTTTAAAACCTCTAAAACTTGACAGGATTGTCATCATGGCACTGCAGTACATGACATGTAATGTGCAGGTTGTGGAAGTTAAGGCTTCAGATAGAAGTGCAAAAATATAAACTCACCTGCATCAGAGTCTGGAGGAAGAACGTGGGTGGAGAGAGAAAAAGAAATCAAAGTGTTAATACAAGATCACCACTAACTGAATTTCACTACATGAAGCCAAATATGTTGTTATTATGAGAGATAAGATAAGATAAGATAAGATGTTGTTATGAGCGTGTTCACCTTGTTGTTTAAGTACAGAATAATCAAAAATAAAGTCAATGGCATCACTCAGTGTTAGGTTTTCAGATTAAAGTTGAAGTGTTGCTGAAAGGCCATTAGGTCGGCACAGAGCTGTGTGCTGTGTCTGGCAGGATGCCTCCACTTGGCAACTAAATCGATCAGAGGGAAGGGCCAACTTGGGCAGAAAAACTGCCATGTTTTTGGCATCTCTTCAGGTAACAGATGGACAATTTTTTTTTCATCTGTGCATGAGTGTGACTGTTGAGCAGGGCAAGGGTTTGAAAGAATTGGTTTTATTCAGCTGAGCGACCCATAATATAAAAATATCAAACTTGTCTTTGTGGAAACTGCTTTCCTACGTTAAACTCTTCATTTGAGCCTGAACAAAAAACTACATGCAACACTTGTTCAACTTATTCTCATTATTTTTGAAAGGCTTTTGGCGCCTCTGTTAATAAAAATAAAAAGGAAAGGAAAGAAAACAAGTCACGAAACCGATGCTGTAAAAATAATTCAACGCTTCCACAGAAAGGCTTTTTTTTAAAACATTCAAGGCATTTGATGTTGACATAAGATAAGTTTTTGTTATGACGATACCTATTTTAGATTCCAGACAGAGAGCTAAATATGTTTTCAAACCCCATCCTTTTTATTGAGCTTCTTCCACTGAAAATGGAAAATGCTACGCTAAGTGAGAGTGAAAAATGCTGATAGGGCTTTTGTGTCGTGAGAAAAACTCGCTCTGTTCAACTGGTTCAGCAACAATTAGGAAACTTATCTAATTTCCCCCTGACAAGCATAAAATACACCACTGTGACACCTACTCTTAGCATTTTAGATTCCAAGATGGTAAATATGAAATATCAAAAATACTTAATATGCAAATAGATGAGATTCTTTCTTCATGTTTGTAATGTATTCATCAAAATTGCAAAAGTGCGAGAAGAGTTGTGTTGTTGTCTCACTCTCTGCTGGATGAGGGCGTGTTTGTGCTCCAGCTCCCTCTTCTCCATGGCCGAGTCAATGACCAGCTGATCCAGCTGCATAGAGCATACGACAGCAGAGTCAATTAAACAGGTAAACTAAAGTGTGAGCAGAATAAAAGAAACACAATAGACACACAGACAGAAAACTATGCACACACATTTGTACACGCTGTAACATTTACATATCCTTGCTGTGTGTTTTTAGATAGTCATCTTATTACTATTTTATTGTAGTCAACAAATAATAAATATATTATATCTATTTCATTTTTTTTGTATGCACAAGGCCTAAATGTCTTTAAATGACCAGAAAGATAGGGAAAGTCTGTCGGATGAAGACATTATGTCACACCTCAGAGGCAATATGAGGCTTAAAGGTGCAGTAGGTAAGACTTATAAAACTAACTTTCTGTTATATTTGCTGAAACTGACCTTATGTTCCAGTAGAACTACATAAAGCAGGAAATTTCAAAATCATTCTAACTGCATGTCAATCACGCACAACTATTCATTCTCCCTTGTGGGGGGAGGGGCTTAGGAGACCGTTTTGGGCTTTTTAGCAGAAAGCGGGGAGGGACTGAGAAGTTGTCCATGTTCAAAAGTCCTGGATCTTCGCAATCCTACCTACAGCACCTATAACACTTAATCTTATGTTAAAGGGAAAACATATTTTACAAAACTGATATTGGTAAAGAATTATTTATTTCAAGGGCACGTTGTTCGGCTTGATAGAGTATTTTTCTATGACTAAACAAACCTCTATAAACCTAAATCTAGAATACTGTATAACTTCGACATGAAGTCTTAGTTTCTGCTGTAAGACAATTTTAATGCATTTAATTAAAAAACATCTAAAACTCTACGACCACAGACATTTAAATGATATGTCAATTAAAACCAGACTGCACTGATTATTCCAGTGTGTCTATTATTTGGCAAAAGAGCTGTTGTTCATAAGGGGGTGTTGAGCAAATACAGTAACAAAAGTAGTGGAACAGTGCACACGTACGTCCATGTATTTACTCTCATCTTACCTGTGCAGCCAGTTTTTTCATATAGGGGTCGATCTCGTCCAAGATGTTGAAGCCTTGTTGGAACAGAGTGTATTGGGCGCGCATGAAGGACAGCATCTGCAGAAGACACGCAGAGACAATGATGGTTCTAAATCAACCGTTACTAATCTTTCTCACACCACAGAGACACATGCACATATTTGACACGCATATGTATAAAAAACAATACAATAATGTTAAGATGTGAATCAGACATTAGAGGATATATATCTGGGCTACTAACTGCATCCAGGATTTCAAACTTCTTCTTGGCCTGAAGAACATTAATCTGAAACAAAGAGGAAACGCAAAATGCAGATATTAGGCTGCCTGTTTGAGATTATATATGATTTAATCACTTTTTAAAGCCACCAAGTGTTTCCTTTTCTGCATTCAGGAGTGTTGAGAATTTTGTGTCGGGGCTCAGCAGTAGTTGAGTGTCAGCGCCACCTAAAGGACACCACTGGTAATATTATCTGGTGTGTGTTAGTACGTATGTGTTTTTCACCTGTAGTACGTAGTCTAGTGCCAGGTGCCTAAAGGCTTTGCGGCTGAGTATGAGGGCCTGTGTGGCCTCTTCAGCCTCGTGCACCTTGTTCCTGGGTGCCTGGGCGTTCTTCACCTGGGCCAGCTCCATATCCTCGCGCACACGGTCAAACTGCTTCTTGGTGTCCTTGAATTTACGCACATCCCTGAAGGAGGCACAGTAAAGTAGAGACAAAGAGTTTAATTTATGTCCATGTCTATGCCAAATCACAAGAGCATGTGAGTCTTTTATTTTGAAATGCATGATTTGTGTTACTACTGGGCATTTTGGGAGACAGTCACTTTCTGCTGTAAGATGTCCATATTCATAACAACACCAGTCTTTCCTCATTATATATAAACTCAAACATGTGTTACATCTTTCTTTAGAACAGCAGGAGGAAGGAAGGAATAATTGTGATGAGATACTCACTCTTTAATGAAGGTGTGAAGCTGCTGCTTGATTGACCTCTGAGCCTGGTCAAACAATATCTGTGCATAGAGAAGGAAACAGAGGTGTGAAACATGAGCATTTAATATTAGAATATGAGCTACAGTGCACAGCAGTTAAACAATTGGTACGATGACTGGATTAAGTCTTCAAATCTGTAGTTGCTACATCTCGCCACAAGATGACAATATGAACCTTTCCACATTATTGCTGTAGCAGATTATGCCAAAGGCAGAGGAGAAGAGAGCAAGGAAGAGAGATGAGGATATACACACACGTGCACTCACTCAGCTGCTGCCTCAACAGATTTTTAGCCTTAAAGGATCCCAGAATACTTTTCCTGTGGGATTTCCACTTCTCCTCTTCCTTCTTTTATCTCATCTCACACTTCGGTCCTTCAGCTGTCCTCCGCTTCCTTCTATGTTGTTTCCCGCTTTTTCTTGTGCATGGTGAGCAAGACAAGGGTTTCTCTTCCATTTTTATATTTCTGACCACACTCCATATACTGTATATTGAATTAGATTTAGATTAGAATTAGATAGTATATTGATTAGAATGTGATTGTTTCATAGCCACATACACAAACAATGTATAGAACAATCACTGTTGGTAGACTGTGGATTACATGTTCCATAGCAATCCCTAGTTAATAAACATACACATTGAGGATTGCCAGCTTAGTATGGGAGTGTGTGTGTGTGTGTGTGTGTGTGTGTGTGTGTGTGTGTGTGTGTGTGTGTGTGTGTGTGTGTGTGTGTGTGTGTGTGTGTGTGTGTGTGTGCCTCCATATGACTTTCCTCCAGAGCCTGATTTACCTGACTTCACAGGCTGGTACTCTGAATGTTTGCTTTAGATGGCAGTTCACAAATTTTCACAAATGTACACTGCACTCATTTTGGGAATATAAATCATCTACTACTCCTTTTTAAACGGTGCAGGAATTACAAGTAAAAAGTGTGCTGTGCAAAATGAAGGACTGGTAGTTTCCAGGGTGGTACAACCTATCGGCCAGTTCTACGGAAAATAATTAAATCTAAATCAGTTTCATCAGATTGACTTTGGACCCACATGTAAACTAATCCAAATGTTCCACCCAAACCAGTTCTGGATTATGGTATCCTGGGTATGACCCACACTACAACACTTCTACACTCAATTCCCCTGCACTTTTGGCCCCAAAAGATCTCAGCTTCTAAAATCCTCAATGTCTGCTACTGTTGAAGACCCATCAGTCATCTCTCCTGTATCTATTCTGCACGAGAACTGCAGAGACACAACCAGCATGTTGATTTTGCAGGAAAAATTCTACCACAGCAGAGAAAGTTGCACTAAAGTTAATTGGGCATTATAATCTCACACAAATATGTTCAAATCCACAGTGATATAATTCTCAATCTGTTAAGATTAAGGGTACCAATTATGTATGTTTGGAAGTACACACATTTACTTTTACTGGGATATTTATTTTCCTAGTTGAATGGCTTCTTTTGTGGCTGACGAAAGCTGAGAAGGTGCAGAAAAAGGCATCAGTGGGTGGTCAAACAAAGACAAATTTCCTTTCACTATAATGTCTTTCCCTCCCCTCCCTCCATCCCTTCTTTCATACTGTCTGCCAGACAAGCTATTAGTGTAATTCCTGGGTGTTAGAGAGGCGGAGTGGGACGCCTATGGTAAAGGGTAAGTGACGGGGGGAAGGAGAAGAGGGTACAAGTAGGATGGATGGAGAGGTGATGGAGGGGCAGAGGAAGAGAAACAGGTGGTGACTAATACAACATAAAACAACAACACAGAAAGTAGCCTATCAGCATGGCCGCAAGCTGCATTGCCTGAAATGTGTAATGCTAGTGAGGGTTAAAAAAGGCTTGACACAGTCAATGAAGAGGGGGGGGATGAATGTAAAATATGGCAAAAAGAACAAAACAATATGGAAGGATCAACATTTTTTTTAATTATATTCAATGGTGTGCTTGTTACTTAAGTTCTGTGTAACTTGTAGGTATTTACCTAGAGAGCAGTGTTTGAATGCCCTTCAACTATCGCTACTTAGGTCGAGCCCCGATCTAAGGCTTGGACTGTGACGGACAGCATGATAAAGTATTGTAGCACATGAGTGCATTTAGATAATGTAGCAGACGCAGAGCAGCGCAATTGTAAAATCAGAAAGGGGAAGATAAGAGTCTCTGATGAGGTCAAAGCACAATGTAGAGGTGAAAAGGGAAGATAAGAGTTGCTGATACGCGTCTATTATACACCCACAGCACAACAGACTGAAGAAGTCACAGTCCGGCAGAAAGAAGGGAACCAGCCATACAATTTTTAAAAATCATAATAATAAGAAAACAAACATACCAAAAAAAGAAGGATACAAACCAGTGCATGGCTTTACTATGAGAGGGTCTCTGTTAAAACAAATCTGAGTTTTGAAGTCCTATTTAAGAGATGTGGGTCTTGTCAAACATACAAGCTTTTAATTAAAAAATTCAGCAGAAATTTGAAACTTTTTGCTATAAGACCAAAATGATGCCACACCACAAAACATAGTTGAGAACATGAAAAATGTGTCTAAAAGAGAAAACCTGGATTTGTAGCCACTGTTGATTGATTTTCTGTTCATTCCTTTTTTTCCCTTATTTTCTCCCATAACCCTCTCTTTTCTGCAGCTCACTTTCCTTCCCTCCCTCATGGTCCAAACCATGATTCCACCTTTCTTTTTGCTGAGTTTGTTCACACACATACAATCGTGTGTGTGAAGAAACTCAGACACAGACAGGAAAACACCACAAAACGAGTGTGTGTGTGTGTGTGTGTGTGTGTGTGTGTGTGTGTGTGTGTGTGTGTGTGTGTGTGAATATTTGTGCATTATAGCTGCTGTACACATCTGCCGAAGCATATGGTTTGAATCAGACACACGTGGACTGGCCTGTGTGACAGATTCACCGTCACTGAGTGAGGTCACAGTTAATTTGTGTGTGTGTGTGTGTGTGTGTGTGTGTGTGTGTGTGTGTGTGTGTGTGTGTGTCTTACCATGTGGTAGTTGACGATCTCCTGGAGGCTTTCTCCACACTTTTCAAGGCATTCCTGCAATGGTGACAACACACACGCACGTATAATTTAAAGGGATACTTCACCGATTAGCATTAAGCTTTGTATCAGTAGAAACCCGGTAGTATTTTCGAATGACCGTGCTTCCCTCTCTCATGTCCCCCTGAAACTAGATTTCTCTGTATTGTGGGCCTGGAAAAAAAGCCTCCGATGAAAAATCGTCATTTAGCATAATTTTTTGCCCAGTCTGTGGACTACAACCAGCTAGTTCCGCACGTTTTCAACCCGCCCACAGGGGGTTGGACTGTCTTCTTTCCCCGAAGCGAGCCGAAGCGAGTCGAGTGTCAGCCATCTTGGAGCTGACCAGCATCTCAGCCAGCGGTGTCGCTCTATGCCTTTAGCCGGGTAAGGGGACATCCAAAACGGTGAAACGCGGAACGAGGGCAGGAGTATGAGCTAGGTGGAAAGCTAACGCTAGCTGGCCACCTGTCTCACCCATCCTGCTTGAAAGTGTCCGCTCATTAGACAACAAACTGGACTACATCCAACTTCAACGAAACTCCCAACGCGAGTTCAGAGACTGCTGTGTTTTTGTTTTTGTGGAAACATGGCTGAACAACAGTGTACCGGACTATCCAGCTACCAGGCCTGCTAGCCCTCCGAGCAGATGCTGCTCTATCGGGTAAGACTCGTGGAGGTGGGCTGTGTTAACACGGACACGGACTGGTGCAGAAATGGAGTGCTTTTATCCAACTACTGCTAACCGCTGGTGGAGTTTGTGACTGTTAAATGCCAACCATTCTACATTCCACGCAAATTCACGGCTGTGTTTATACTCTGTGTTTACATCCCACCAAGCGCTAATGCTATGTAGCCGTATGTCGTTTTTATATAATGTCGTTTTTATATATTTTAAATGTGTAACACCACTTGAGCCATGGTGAAACGTTTCGTGTATATGGTTGAAATGTCAATAAAACTCATTTGAGTTGACTTGACTGTCTATTATGTCTGTAAACGGTAGGCGTGGCTTGGGAGTGAGAGAGCGAAGCAAGTGCATTCTGGGAGTTGTTGTCTTTCATCCACATGAGCCAAAAATAAATTTTCTGGCTTTTCTCGGTCTAGAAGGCACCAACTTCTAAAAAAAATTCACGTTTCTACTACATAAATGACCAAATTTAATACATATTCATCTTTCCAACGATAAGCAAACAGGTTGCCATATGAACATAAACTTCTTTTTCACACAACTCTTCTAAACTGTCCACAAAGCATGATCTGGACCTAGCTTAAAATTGATTGTGAAACAATTGTGTCTCTACTGCTTCACCCAAAGCTACCAGGGCGACACCCGTACTAACAGGAAATCTAGTCCAAATGTTTTTCTAGAAGAAAACCTCTGCTTTGAGCCATGTAAACTTTCAGCATAAACATCTCCTGTCTGCATGTGGTCACATCTGTCATGTTTAAAACAGCTGGATGACTCTGTGTCTGGACAATACTGTTTATCCTACTCTACTATTATTATTCATGTGGGGAATCACAGGAATGTCCAAGCAAAAATAGATGAGCGATCATTTGTTTGAGATGCTGACCCTCAAACATTCCTTAGTAAATGTACAGATTTGAGGTCAGTTTTAAAGACAGTGCGACCTCCACTCACCGATATCATCTCCTCTTTCTTGCACTGCTGGGACAGGTCCTTTATGCCGTTAACAAAGAGCTTGTTGGCGCTGACGTAGGCCCTGCCGGCATCGATCATCCCACTGCACAGCTTCACCAGCTAGTCGGGACGGAGAAACATAAAAATCATCACTTTAGATACACAACAAAGGTATAGTCTATTTACAAAAGAGTCACATGTTTAAGCCAGTGTGACGCAAGGATAGTATTAGTTACAGCGATGACTTAAAACAAAAGAATTTCTGGTCACATGCAGAATCCTAGCCTGGGAAAACCCTGACGAACTTCCGGCAAATTTGAGATTTGCTCTGCAAGTCCGTCAGACCAAGAGCCCATTCAAGCCCATTTCGAATTTTTCCAAATTGAGGCACCATTCACAACCGTTGAGGCGGGCTTTACACGATGATGATAGCGCAGCGACGACAAGTAGCTTTTTGTTTACATTCAACATGACGGCCACCAAAGCACAGCAACTCGTCAATGCTGCTGTCGCTGCTACGTCACCCGGATCGTTGGTCTGATTGGTTGAAGGACTATCCAATTGCGCCCAGAGGCATTTGAGCGGTGTCCGTTGGTGAAATTGGCTGTGAATGAACCTTTCCCAGACCCACTCTCAGTTACAACTGAGAAGGATCTGGTGTCAACCAGGCTAGTAGAATCCAGGAGGATGCTCAAATTTAGAATAATCCTCATGTATGAATCCAGGCCTGTGCAGGCATTATTGAAGCTAGTGTGTCTGGTATCCAAATGAAAATTTTGTATTTATTAAGCATTCTGATAGAAGTGCATATTTAAAAAAGGCAAATTAATTATATGATCAGCAGCATGTGGATTTATAATCTCGGTATCTTCCATGATTTTGACAGCAGACCAGCTGTGTCCGAATTGACTTCCTCCTTTACTAATTCACTCCCTCCATAGTAAACTCTTAATAGTTTACTCAATAGTGACACTTCAAGCAATCAATCATCACCATTTTGCACCACATCACTTTAATATAAACATTGAAATCACTGTGTTAAAACCCCTTGTTAAATATGCCAGAAGCCTCATCTCCAGGAAGAAGCTTTTAGATGCACCTTTGCCACAAATCTATAGCAACTATGAAAGGTAAATGAAAAACAGAAGCAATGTCATGTGTGCATGTTCCAGTGCATGTTCTTTGTCCCTAAAAAGCTAATATAAGTTAAGTTAATTTTACTTTTAAACCAAGCTAAAGAATATATTTAAACATTTAGCAAAAATGTTTATTAATTGTTTATTTTAAGGTCAATATCATCTGCAAATCTGCACACAGACTACACATGACCCTTTTGATAGAGCTAGATGAAAAGTTAAGGGATCATCAAAGTTATTACAAGTCATCCTGAGGGGAACATGAATGGCTGTGCCAAATTTCACCATCCAATAGCAGTTGAAACATTTCAGCCTCATGGTGACACTATCAGAAAAGTGAGAAGATCACTAAAGTTAGTGGAATTTGTCATGTGGAGCCAGGAATGTCTGTACAAAATGTTGTGCCAATCCATGTAGTAGATGTTGAGATATTTCACAGAATAAGGATACAACTTTGACTCCTGGTGGCGCTAGAAGAAACGTCAGAGGTGCAAAGTTATTAGGATTTATCCTCTGGGCACCAATAATATATAAACCAAATATAAGGACAATCCCCATAATTATTGTTGAGAGATTTCACATAAAACCACAAATGTAAACCTGATGCTGGTGCTAGAGTAAAAGTGAAGAGATCAAAGTCAGTGGCATCCTCTGGGGACCATGAATGTGATAGAGTGGTACACTGTCATTACCACTGCACTGATGCAGCTGTGTCTACGACAGGATCAGAACATGTGTGTGTTGGTAAGGGGTTATGCAGAAGAGAGAGCCCAGTAAACCCTTAATTATCTCATGTGGTGCAGGAGTTCCCAAGGTTGTTGCTATGTGAGTGTGGTTTTCTGGGTAGCTGGCAGGCCAGAGATGAGAAACCAGGGAGTGAAGACCAATAACTGCACGATTTATGACAGCATGACTAAAAAAATTAACAGCTGGAATATATATGTGAACATTGCTGAAATGAGCTGCTGGCTCAAGATGTGTGAGTGTGAATCGCAAAATGTACAGTGTGCACACTGTGTAGACGTAGCTATCTGATGTGCAATACACAGTATACATGTTTAAGTTCACATGACGCTGTTATGAATCCAAAAGACAAGGCAGCATAGTTCCTGCCGTGCTGCTGCTCCCAGGCTGGTCTGACAACATATCTGTCAACAAATCGGCCAATATGGGGGAATCTGATCTCATCATGTGCTGTACAGAGCCCCCAGGGTCTGACACAGCCATTAAAGGCACAGCATATGTGTCAGGATTTGTTGATAAATGGGCTGGAAGAACCACGGGGGTCCACTCAGAGTCAAAATGCCACATCTGGTAGCACATGACAGACCTCGCCTTGTTAACTGACTGAAACAAATGCAGAGGTCAGTGAGGTGTGGGATAGGCATTTTAAATTTGGGGAAAATTATAAAATGGTCTATGGCAGTGATGGTTTTGTTAGTTGTGGTTTGTGGTACTATAAGAAATTGTAAATGAAGTAAATATTTAATTCCAGTACACTAGTACGCTGCAAAATCTAGCTAGCATGGATTGACACCTTTACAATAGGCAGCATTGAATGTTTTCACACCAGTCAGAACGGTCAACATCAGTGCAGGCAGGTTCAGCCATCATCAATCTCATAAATGTTCTAAGAGCCTTCATTGCTGCCAGAATGTCCTCAGGCAGCTTTAGAGCATCCTAACAGGGCAGTGTGAGGACCCCTGCTGAACAGAACAAATCACCCTGATGGAAACCTCCCCCCCCTGACCCTGCTCATCTTTCCATGGTGTTCAAACGGAGCTCAAAGTTCAATGGAAGGTCCTGACCTGTTGGGGGCAGGAATAATTTGTGTTTTTGTGTGTGTGTGTGTGTGTGTGTGTGTGTGTGTGTGTGTGTGTGTGTGTGTGTGTGTGCGTGCGTGGGGTGGAGGGCATGGACATTTGTTTAAAATGTCAACGTGTCACCTGTTGGTTCGCTAATTTAAGAGATGGGGTTGTAACAATGTGGACCTATTCAGAAATCTAAGATAGACTGCAATGACCAGGAAATGTTACAATCATCTAAATAACCACTTTATCACTTTACAAAGGCCATTAGTTAGGTTGCACAAGACGGACTGTATGCTTGTAAGTGACCTCGATTTGAATTTGTGCGAAGACGCAAAAGATTTAAGATTGTTTTGGACATGAGGAGAGTGTGCAAGAGTATAAAAAAACCCTGAAAAAACAAATTGAATCAAACGGAGATAAAAGAAGAAAGAACTACATTAACACTATCTCATCCTGTAAATGCCCTCTGAGTTACAAGTCTATTAGTTTATCTAAAGAGGCATTATCTCAGCTCATCAATTTATGCTGCTCTTACATACTTGACTATATATATATATATATATATATATATATATATATATATATATATAAATATATATATAGTCACATATCAACATATATATATATAATGATTTAGGTAAGTGCAGCTTTTTTTAGGTGAGTGCAGCTTATCCATATTACCTCTTTAAGCTTTTACCAACCAGTTTCATTGTAAGAGGATGTAGATCTTTGACAGACTGCTAGTGCTATAACAAAATTGTGAATATGAACATGTAATATGTGTATGAACAAATAAGACACCCTTTTTTGAAAATAATCCAGGTACAATGGACTGCAGAGTAATTCAAACCTTAAACATATGTGTCTCCATGGTGGAGGGTGTTAAATGAGCTTACAGTAAATAGCTTCATTTCATATCTTACAAACCCTAAGAATTAATGATAAGCTGTTGTTGTATTGCTTGTAGCATTTTCTCTGGTTAAACAGACAAAGACATTGCATGCTCAGATAACAACACAGGGCTGCTCTGTGTGATGCTTTCATACTACAGAATATAAACCTGCCTCTGTGACTTTAATCAGTGTTTGCTTACCGTTTGTGTGTGTGTGTGTGTGTGTGTGTGTGTGTGTGTGTGTGTGTGTGTGTGTGTGTGTGTGTGTGTGTGTGTGGCAGTGCATGAACCTATTAATATAATAATACCAATTCTGCAGTGTTTCCTGGTTTAAATAGACTAGACTAGACTAGAGTAAGAGAAAGACAGACACAAAAAATTAAAAGAGAAACACAATTACAAAGAGAGCAACATACACACAGACAGACAGACAGAGGGTTCTATGATCAGTTTCACAGTGTCTAAAGAAAATACTGTTTATAGACAATGTCAACATCTGACAGCGTTTTTCCTTCAAACAATGTGAATCAAATCCAGAACGTCTCTTTTTTTAGTGTTCTAACAGTGTGCAATATAATGCCTTTGTTTGTGAGTAATCTTTACTAGAAATGTGTTGTAAGAAACACAATTCAACACCAGTTAAAAGCAACATAGACATGGAGTATATTGCTCAAGTTGAGCAGCACAGTCTACAGAAAGGACACATTTGCATGGTTCATACCTTGTCGAGCTTTGCCTCAATCTCCACCACGTCCGTCTCCACATCATCAATGCCAGCCCTGCAGAGAGAACACAAAGCCACAGTTAATCAGATCTGCTCCTTAATTATGCCAGACTTTGTAAAAAAACCATTTCTGAGAAGAGGAACCACAATATTCAAACTCTTGTTTGGGAGAGATTCTTGGATTAGTGGTACGCCGCCGTGTAACAATGACTAGTAACAATAACCATGTTGGTGAAATCTTAAAAAGCAGACAATGTGGGCATAAGGGAGTGAGAGATGAAGAAGAAAGTAAAAGTACCAAACTGACAGTGTAAAGGTATATTGTACTGTACTTTCTGTGCATTCAAACATGAGCCACACCATCTAAGCATTAATAGTATCTGTATTTTACCCCCAATGAAAATTAAGCTGCAATCAGTCACAACACATCACAGTCTCACAGACTCGAACATTAATCCTAATGACTGGATCGACAAAGGCATCGCTCTGGAAGATTAGTTGCCATGGCCCATCTGCAAAATCAATGAATGACATCATGCAGAGACATAGGCCTAGACTGGTACTTAAGTATCTTAAGGTGAGCGGTTAAAAGAGGCATTAGCAACACAAAAGGTTTTTTATTGGGTACCGGCAACTTTAATAAACAACAAAAGCAATAATGTAGTATAGTACTCCAGATTTAGGTGTTATTTTATGTTTTTTAAATCTACACAAAAAATATACATAAAACGGACTTGATGTCCCTCAGCAGAGTGTGTGTGTTTGTTTCAGGTGGTTTGGGTGGGCGAGTAGCCTTTACAGTACCATCCTTGCCTTTGGGATCTTCTTCCATTAGTGTGCAAGCTCACACATACACAGACACAATGTTTCCTCTGACACACGTACCTATACACACCAAAAAGGCACATTAGGCTCAAGCATAAGTCCGTAAAAGAAAGTTACACACAATATCTCCTAAAAAAGAGAGGTTTATGCCTCGACGCAGAGGTGCAGGGTTCGAATCCGACCTGTGACGATTTCCCCCTCTCTCTCTCTCTCCCCTTTCTCACCTAGCTGTCCTGTCAAATTAAAGGCGGAAAAGCCCCAAAAATAATCTTAAAAAAAAAAGAATGAGCTGGAGCTTATTAGAGACAATCTAGGCAAGGATCAGCGTCACACCCTGCATGTGCTGGAACATGTCGACTGTAACCCCAAAACTCTAGTAGAAGATTATCTCATCATACAATCTCAACCGCACCCTCGTCTCCAACTTCTTTACGACACCAAAAACAGCTGATCTTTTACATCATAGCAGATATTCTGTGCAGAATTGGAGGAAAGAACATGTAAACAATTAAGCAACCTGCTCAGCTAGTTTATGTTATAAAGCTCGTGACTCGATCTGTTTCTGCTTTAGAGAGGTCGTACGAAGCAGAAGGGGGAGCTGAGAGGTCAGTCTGCAGCTTTAGAACCTGCTCTTGAGAATAACATTCCCAGAGTTCCTTTCTGCTCCTGAGCTTTTTTGACAATGCTTGCAGAATGTTCAGCTAATTCTTGACTTGTGTCTGTGACAGGTGTCTGTCCTGCACTTGTCTTCTTCTCTCATCCAGAACGCACACTGTTTATACAGACGGCACTTTTCTCTACCACAACATGACACTGACACAGCAGGCAGGCATGTGTGTGGTCTGCACAGAAGGCTGATTTATATTGTTTCAAAGAGAAAAAAAGAGAGCTGGAAATCAGTTGAGAGACCTTACATTAAGCCGTCTGAGTAATTTGTTGCACTTGAGTATTGTTGTTCTGGCATGCAGTTTAACTCATCAAACTGGCTTATAGTTTCTGCTCTTTAGCTGCATGTCAATTAGAAATACAACGCTGCACATCCAAGCTCCACTCCCAACAGCATCATTTTCTCCATTAAGTCACTGTGAATCAAACACGTTTAATGTCAAACAGCTGTTCAATCTAGAGGATAAGCTCATTACAAGCTTGTCGTGTCTCGGGCAGCACATGCTGCCAATAAACGGTGAATGACATTTGATGACGAGGATGCACAGACAATGTTTAATACAGAAGCGGCCGATTCCCTTTTGATCCAAGATTTCAAGTTCAGCACAGGCTTCAGAAACTATGAAGACTGTGGTATTTGTGCTTTGTGTTGCAGGTTGGATGCATGTAGTGTTTTTGTCCCAGTATGCATTTAACATGCATGTTTGTGCGTGTATGTGCATTGGGAATTATTCAGAGCTTTGAAAATCAATACACTAAGAAGGTTGTCAGCTCTGGCAAGGTTAAATAACAAAGAAACAGCACTACGGAGCCAAATCTGTGTGTTTGCCAGTGTGTGAGCTTGTCAATGTATGTTTGTCCTGTTCAATACCTCCTACATTGTTCAGTATCTCAGCTATTACTGTGTTTCGCAAACTAAATGCACCCAAGAGTTATGAGATTAAAGTGAAATGGAGAAAGATAGACTCCAAATGAGGATTATGAGTAATGCTGCAAGACACGATGGCTTCATAAATATGCCAAGGCAGCGAGGAAGAATATGAGTGTGTGTTTAAAAATTTGGTCTCAATGACACTTGGTCCTGTTTGTGTTCAGTGTGTGTGTGTTTCAACGCTGGAGGAACACCCCAAAGCTGCTCCATTGATGATGATGCAGCCCAGTTAGGAAGGGGGATGGGCTTATACTCGCTGCCAGTGGTAGCATACTATACACAGTCTGACATCACCAGTGAGGGTGGGGGAGGGGAACCTCACGTGCACAAGCTCCACGTGCACTCCCATAAGCCCCAACAACCATCCACACTAGCGTAAAGAATCTATTCTTGTCCCCCATGCCGTGTGTGTACTCTAGCATGAAGCTTGCATGGCTATCCTCTCGCATCTCTTCACACGAGAGCAAAGTGCACACACACACACACACACACACAGACAGCCTCCAGCCCAGAGACATGTCTGAGCTCCCCATGTCTTCCAGACTCGATGTGCCGCATCACATCCACATCAGCATCACTTTAATTCCTCTAATACCAGACAAGCCTGGACCCCAATGGCTAAAATACTCACATGCAACTAGACATTACTGAAGATATTCACTGGTAATGACATGATACTGTGTAGAGTATGATACAAGATATTAAACAAGGGGACAGGAGCAACAGGAAAGCATGACTGGAAAAAATCTACCTTAGAACTGAAAGTAAAAATGCAGCATCTCATCAAATGTAATGGAGCATGAATGCAAAGTGTGTGTGTGTGTGTGTGTGTGTGTGTGTGTGTGTGTGTGTGTGTGTGTGTGTGTGTGTGTGTGCGCACATGTGTGCGCACATGTGTGCCCTGGATAAGTCTTTATTTACTGTGAACCTCTTCTGTGGTGCTTCCTAATCTGAGTGTGTGTAATTGTGTGACAGATGTGCATTTTGTTTATTGAATACAATTATGCTGTACTTTACTAATATATCTCAAAAGTTTATTGTATAATCAACAGTATCTCATGTTATTCTGCCTGCATCTTTTATTTGCGAGCTGACTCAGCAAATCGGGCTGTGATGGGCAATGACCTCATTTTCTATTGACATCAGGTGGAGGGAAAGCAAATCCACTGTATAATGTGTAGTCTGCACACACACACACACACACACACACACTGACCCAAAAACCTACTACATACATGGTTTTCAAGACTGATGAAAACTAGCCAAAACTATGTGTAAAACACAAAATCTGCCAACTTTAGTTCCCTCCACATGGACGGGTACCTTAACTTCCTGCTATTCAAAGAGAATGAATAAGTCATGGCGGTCTTGCTGCTCTGTGAACAATTGTACACTAACAGCTGGAACATTTATCTAAAACAACATTTTCCTGCCTCAAAGAAGATGAACGGCAGTGATCTTATAAAGCATAACCATGCATGTTTTACTGTAGTAATTGTTGTCTTATACGTATGCATGCATGCATGCCTTATGGCGCTGTGCCCTCAAGAAATACACAAACACACACATATATACATATATAATTATACACTATTATCCTAGACATCACCAAGAATAGACATGTCAGACATGGCACATGGGTGGAAGATATAAGGAAGATAAATGCAAATTTGTCAACCGTCTGATATAAAGGAAGTTGTACCAGTAAACAATAAGCAGGGCTTCTTTATGGAAACATTGGATGTTTACAGTATATGGATTATAACATCAATATAATAAAGTCTCTTGATTTGCTCAGATAGAACTCAGTGGATTTACAAAAAAACGGATATTCCTGTCAGTTTCTCAATAGATTTTCCAGAAAATGTACAATATCATGATAGATCACAATACAATTACATTTACCAATGATAGACATAGCATGTAGCACCATAAACACTAAAACATTAAAACCTTACCATAGGCAATTAACACAGGCCCAAAAGTGGCCAAAAAGTGTTTATTTTCACTAACTATATTTTGTAAGTTAGATATTTAGGCTTATTCATGATTTACTGTAGCGTGCATTGTAATTCTTTGTATTACTAAAAGACAAGAGGGTCTTGTTGTTATTAAGCCACCTTTCCTGTAAGTAAGTCTCATTTATAATGTATACACGCTTTTATCATCCTCCACCCACAAGTTCAGACATACACACATGTAAAAAATATCCCTTTCCCAGAATTCCAAGTAGCGAGCTCCATGGCAACCCTTTATTGACCCCCAATCACCATAGCAACAGGCATCAGCATTACACACTCTTTTTTTCATGACCAATTTCCTCTGTCTGTGTGATGTGTCCGTCTCCCTTTCAGTCTTACCAGCTTCCTTTTTTACAGAAACACAAATTTTCCAGAGAAAATCAGCCAAAACAAAACAACCTGCTGATACAATCTTTATCACGGATAGGCCAGTGTGTTACGGTGGTGAGTTAGTGGCTGTAGTGTGGCTTGTGGTGCATCTGCTCTGCAGGGAAGGCTGCCATGGGCAAAGTGCCCTTAAGTAGATGCCTAAAAGCTACAAAGGCTCTATGGTCAGTCCTGCTCACTGCAAAATGATCAGTCATAAGATGTCTTTCTCTAATTAAAGTCCCAAATGTATGTCTTAGTCTACATTTCAGTGGGTTTAGATCGTTTTACTTTTTTTCTTGAATAAAGAGACATTTTCTTAATTCTAATGATGTGACGATCAGCATTATTGTCCCATGTTTCTACATACCATCAATTGTTGTAAGAAAAAAGTGTACACTGGAAACATAAAATCAGCTCACTGTGTTTTGTCGATTACAATTTTTTTTTTTTTTAATTTTAAAAATAAAAGATTTAAAACATAAAAGCATAAATAACATATCTGGTTGTCTTTGTCTGACAGTGAGCAGGCGCAGGTGGGTTTGAGGTGGGGACAGTAACTGCAGCCCATCCTTCATTTCTTTGTTCTCACATTCTAACAATTTTTGGTCACCTCAGACAAACATTTGCAGCTTTTACATCAATCTACTGTGAAAGGGTTTTCTACGAGTCTGTGTCATCATGTTGTTAAATCCTTTCAGTGTTTTGCTCTAATTTCTGTCCAGAAGAGCTTTCTCCCCCCAGAAATGATCTATTCCCCCATCTCTCTTTGTCTCATTGATGCCTCCGTCTATCCAATTGACAGTGTCTCCTTGCTGTCTATCTGTAACCCTCCTTCATTAGCTGCTGGCGTGAAGCTGAGGACTGTGTGTTTGAGAGAGACTGTATACAAGTGTACAAAAAGAGAATTACAAATGCATAGGTGAACATATATTAATTTAAAATGCTCCATTTCCATAGCAGAAAGTGTCCAAGCAGTTCAGTCATCCACGTAACAAGATGCAACTTGATTCAAGTCAAGCGAGTCAATAGCACTATTAGCACATGCACGTGCACAGACTCTATCAAAAGAGCCTCCAGTAAATGATCCATTCACAAAAAACACACACTTGCCTAAACAGACTGCCTTTTCACACCAATAACAAGCCATACCAAACAAGTGTCTTATGTGTGGCTAACAAAGACGCCTTCACTGCTTCCCCTACAACCCCCCTCCCAACAAACATCACACTCATTCCCTGAAAAAACATTTGCCTGTACCGAGATGGCTGATGAGACAAAGAGACCAAACATGATGCTGACAAAAAGGACCATTACTTGTGTCCTTGATGCCTCAGTTTAATGGCGTTAAACCAAACTGGGCCAACTGAGATAAAGTAATGTGCCGATCCATTGCATTGAGGGATGTGTTGTTGAACTATTCCGCTGAGATAAAATAATACTTAAAGAAAGAAAATACGCTGATTCTCTTTCTTGCCGAGAGTTAGTCTAGAGATCGATACAACTCTCATATCTGTACGGTAAATATAAGTCTACAGCCTTAGCTTAGTATAAAGACTTAAAACAAGGGGAAACAGCAACCTGGCTCTGTCCAAAGAAAATATGCCTACTAACACCTCTAAAGGTCACTTATTATCCAGGAGACCAGAGAAGACTCATAAAACCACAAGGTGTCTTTTTTATACTTTGGTTTTTAAACAAACAAGGTTTACCGTCTTTATTGGTGAACTTTACAGGTGTTGGTAGAGGGGTTACCTTTAGGACAGAGCCAGGCTAGCTTTCCCCCTTATTTCCAGTCTATATGCTAAGCTAAATTTGATATGATACAATATCTCTCAGAAAGAAAGTGGCGTATGATTGAACTTTTTTACAGCATCTGCAATTAACAATTACAAGCAATCAATCTATCACCTACATTTTTCTTTGATTAACCGATTATTTGTTTCGTCAAAAAAATGCCAATTATTTTCCTAGAAGGTGATCTCTTCAAATGGCTTGTTTTCCACACTATATTTCATTTAAAATCTTAGAAAACAGAGAAAAGCAGTCTTTACACAACCTGCTTATTTTTGTTTGATACATTTCTTAAACAATGAATCTATTGTCTGTGCTTTAATGCACATTATTCCAACAGAGGGCATGGCTGTCCATGCTGGTGGATTCTTGTATCAAACTGTCAGGGATATTTGACTGAGTTATGTACAGTACGAATGATCTTATGAGCAGCAGAGGGTAATGTGGCTTACAGTGGCTGCACATTTGTCTGTGCAGTATCTATATAGTAATTCAACAAAGCATACTACAAACACACTATAGTCAGTAGATACAGTTTCTCTGCTTTCCAGCAGCTGTCAGACCACCTGCCTGCTGGCCTCGCTAAAGCCGACCATAAGCCCAAATGTGATGCGTCTTTGTTATCATTACTCATAAGCAGAATTTTTGTACACCACTCTCTATAAACACAATGCATATAAATATGTCTGGTCGAGCAGTCTGGGATGTGGGAACGTCATTATATCATACCAAAGAACATTCCATTAACAGGCCAACAGGAAGTGTGTTGGAAGCTTCAGAGTGCAAAGCTGACAGAAATGATTTCTCTCCAATGTATTGTAACCGCAACTGAAGCCAGGTGGGACTTCTTTTTCTTGGAAAATACAACATATTTCTCTCCTCACTTGCCAAGAGAGAAGGACTGAGAGTGAAACAGGGAAAACTCAGTGACTCTTTTCCACAGGAAGTCGCTCTGCTGACTTAGAGAAATGCAACTTGATTACATCATCATCAAGTTACTATAATTGTTCTGTTGCCAGAGAGTCTTAAACCTGTGTGAGAATAAGATACAGACGGTTATGCATTTATAAAACCATGATCTGCTGCACCAAACTCTAAAATGTCCTATATTAACACATATGCACACACATATACATGTTGTTTAAATGGCACTTCATTTCAGCACATTTTCATCTTAAATTATTCTGATTGCCATAAAAAAAAGAAAAAGAAAAATCCCTCTTAATGTTGTTCATGGTGGACCGTGGGGGGCTCATTTCTATTTCCACTGCATCCTCACAGCAGGAGACAACAGTACTGATCTCCCATATTATGGCTTTATTTGTTGATCAGTAAAAAGTAATCTAGCTTTGGCCATTATTCACCTCTTTGAGGTTGGCAGATTTAAAAAATTGCAAAAGAAGGAATGGAAGAAAAGATGCAACCACAAATTGATGACAGGCACCTCAAACATCTGGAATGTCATCCAGGTAAGATTTAAATTTGACGAAAGATAGCACAAGTTGAGCCCACAGAGCCTTGTGCCCTCCGTCCCAGGGGAGGAGAGCTGTGGCCTGGGTGGAGTTGGGAGTTTTTTGGTGTTGAACCATTTAGGGCTTGAGGGCGCGTTTGATCATGATCCACTCACACTCTGATGAATGTGAACTCACAGACTCACTCCACACATAGTTTAAATGATGGGCCTCATCTTCACAAATTAGGGGGTTAAAGAAATACTTGAAAGATGAAGAGATGGACAGACAAAACACAGGAATGTTGAGATCACTTGATGCAACATGACAGCAACACTCCCTGTGTTGAGTGTCTTTTTTTGTGATTTTTGTGAGTTTAAAAAACTGTGATGGCACAGCCAAGTTCCGACCACTGACTGAAAGTAGCGGCAAGCTAAAAAAGCATGAAAAGGGGAAAAGGGCTCACCCCATAATCCAACCTCTTTAACCTCCACTGACCTCCCAGTGGATTGTGAGCAGCAGATAACACGCACACAGATGCAGCTTGCATGAGAAACACAGGGGAGGAAGAAGACCCCTTGTAGTGTGTAAGCACTCTGTTCCCAGGACTCTTTTGCTTCTGTCCTCTTTGCATCCATCCCACTAACAGCCAGCTGATTGTGAGGAATGAATGACAGAGGAGCAGTGGAGTGTAGAAATGGAGTCACACTAGATTATCCTCTCTACAGTCCAGAAAACAAAGTGTGGGATAGACAGCAATGACTTGTATAGTATATTGAGTCTTAAGTTAGCTAAATAGTCACATCACATCTATGTATAATTCTGAAAGGGAATGCATGTATGTCTTAGTGAGACTTTTTTTTTCAGACAGACACAAGAGGCCATATGTAGTGGATACAGTAGCTCAATCGGCTATTGAACACAGAGAAAAAGAACAGTTCATCTGGGCTGATGATCTACAAAGGATCAGTAGGCTATCAGTATACAAGTATACAGCTCATAGTATATGTCTTTACATTGTTGTTAAGCCATGAATTGAAGTTACTGTGTCTTTTGAATTTGTATCCAGCTGCCTCTTCACATCGGAGGAATCAATTTACCCATTTATGAGAGGTACATGCACAGAAAAATGCATCCAAATGGAAAAAGAATGATTTTCAATGTCATTATTAGCTTTCTGTTACTAAAGTATCATAATATCTTAAAAGCAAAGTTTTATAGTGAAACACACACTTGACACTCTTGCCATACACGGATGACTTTACAAAGCTCAAGAGATATAATGATGCTGTAATGCCAATGACTAACCCAGCTATGTATTACAACCCCCGCATGCCTGCAGCTGAGAGCCAGGGGGGGGAGACTAAACTGAGAATGAAAGTGCATGTTATCCTTTAGGATATTTCAGCCCTTTCCTTCCATCAAAACAGGCTTTTAAGGAAATATTACATTAGGATGGCAGCATGAGGTATTATTCACTGGAAACAACTGTAGTCAGCTGCAAACTTGACTAGTGACGATAAAAATAAACAAGAATTGGAATTCAAGCCACCTCTGCAAACCACCTGTTAAAACTTGTGTTACCAAATATACAGGAAGTAGAAACTCTACTTCATACACCTGTCAAAAGAAAATCAGAGTCACCACCACTTGTTCCTACCTGGTTTGTAAAACATTGATACATGACTGAAGACAACATAATTATACATATATTAACGGACTGATACAGACTTTTAGGTAAAGTAAATCTGCATACCTCGGCTTTTCTAAGCACAAGGAGACACTGTTTCTATTAACTCAGCACAGAGCATGACTTCTTACTTAAAGAATGTCTGGCACAGATAAGGCCTGCCTTATGTTTCAGTCCTGAAATACACACACACACAATATATTTATATTTATATTGAGTATATACTGTATTAACAAATAAGCACATGCATACACAAACACATACAGCTGGCTGATTGTCAGTCAAAAACCTGATCCCATGTGGTGACGGCAGCACATTTGATGTGATTATAATTGAAAAGTTATTTACAAAATGCTGTCTTTTAGGGCTGGGCAATAAATCAATATTAATATTTATCATATCTCTATATAATTGTTAGTAGTGAAATAGTAGTAGTATCAAAATATTTCATAGATCTTACCTTTAGATGAAAAATAAGTAATTTATTTTATTTGTGTTTATGCCATTTTAACTTGATTTAACTGTAGACAGAAATTATTAGGAAAAACCAGAACAATATTAGAGCTAAAATACTCAATGACACATTTCAAATGTTGTTATTTTGTGAAATAAAAATGCATTGGATACAATGGTATGGAAATCAGTTAAACTTTCACCATGGGATTTTAAGTACTTGATGTTGAGATAATGCTTGATGCTTCGATGGTAAAAATGACAGTATTATTGTAATCTATATTGCCTACCAATGATGATGCTGTTTGGCAGTGACAGTTGTGAAAGTACAGTACATGTATCATAATTAGTGCATCATGCATAATATAGATGATGAGACTAAATTGAATGATTTTCTACTGATTTTTCCCAAAGTTTCGATCAGTCATTTGCCGACAAAGGACAAATATTACCCATAAGTCCTCCAAGCAAGAGGTTTATGTTCGCCACACTGAATAGGTCATGGCTTAGTATGGACACAGTATGTGTTAATATTTGATTATATCCCTCTTCCCGCACAAACCTAGAGTAGCAGAGCTAAATATAATATGTACTAAGTCTATTTATGGCTCTGTGTGATGTGAGAGAGAAGAGATGCTGCTTTGAACCAGCCGTGTACCAGAAGAAAGAAGTGAGCGTTGCACAATGGCCTCCTGTTATCTTTGGCAGTCTTGATTGAACATCAGCGGAATAAGTCTCCTGCTGACACCGCAGTCAGATCTGCCAAAGAGGAAACAACCACCGATTTACACTTTTATCCATCTAAAAATGGTCCATCAGTGCCAGAAACTCAGGAAGAGGCACATTCTGGCTGTCTGGTTGGCATTAGGTAATCATCTGATCGTGTACATTTCACTCACGCAATGTGATCAGATCTTGACAAAAAGGAAATCTGAGATCTGGTTTTGGTTTTCTGGATTTAGCTGTGGTTCACTAGTATACAGTACTGCACTTGCACATACAGGACTTTTTTCTGTTATTTATTATACTCTGGAGGAAACTGGTTACTCATGTAATTTTAGGTTTATGCATGCAAGTGTCATAGAGTAAAATAATTACAAAAACACCATTAAGTTTGTAGTTCTGTAATGAAAAAAAATTCTATATTGTTGCATATAAACCCATTATTCTTTTAACTTAATAATAAAACAGTGACCGTATTCTCAAAATCCTAAACGACCCATCAGCACATTTTTAAAAGGCACGCAGACCCAAATGTTTTCAATGAATGGCTGTTCAATAAAGCACTCACTTTTACACACACACACACACACACACACACACACACACACACACACACACACACACACACACACACACACACACACACACAGTCCCTTATCTTCGAGTGTGTGTGTGATGTAAGAAAGGAAATGGAATCTGCTGAAGAGGCCACGTAGACAATCTGGGACACAGCGCTCACATAGCAGACAACATTTAGTTTGGGATAACATTTATACGTCTAATGAACACTAGGACCATACCACAAGTTCAATTACATCTTGTAATTGTGAATGTCCAGTTTCTGTTGGCATGATTTAGCGATTCATTGACTCCAACGTACAGCCTGTATCACTGAATGTTGGATTAAGGATTTACAGTTGAGGACAATGGCCAGATTTTCATTTCCAAAACTGAACATCAAGCACTTTCTCAGTCAGATTCCCAAGATGGCTATCAATCATTTATGTCTTACACCATGTAATATGATTGTGAATTGATGTATTAAAGTGCCCATATTATGAAAAAAAACACTTTTTCTGGGACTCTGGTGCTTCCACACGCATAAAAACTTTGAAAAAAAAACATTCCTGCTGTTTTGAGTGAGATACGGGTTTCTGAATGTGTCCTGCCTTCAGTCTCCGGGTGAGCTGTTTAAAATCTGCACGGCTTTCTACGTCACTAGCCGAGACAAGGGGCCTAGGGGGCTAACCGTTAGCATGCTAGCGCTAGCATGCTAGCTTGTTCTCAATGGCAAAACACTGCTACAACACACACAAATTCACCCTAATCTACAAAATAAATTGTATAGAACTACTTACATGTCCCTGTTCTGCAGGTATTGCGCCCTCATTTAGAAGAAGTCTCCCGGCTGCCTTGTACAGACCGAAGTTGCACAAACACCTAGCTAGCTCATGTAATCCTTACCTAGCTACTGGGCATGTGCGACTGACAACAACGATGTTACAGAAGTTGCGAGGTCTCACTATGTAGTTAAAACAGAGACCTGACACAGGGTGAAAAGAGGTTCTGCAGGAATGTGCAGTACAACAAAAATATTGTGTTTTTTGGAAATTAAACCATGTAAACCTATTCTGATACAATCTCAAATTACAATTATGAACCTGAAAATGAGCATAATATGGCCACTTTAACTAATGATTATATGGACGTGTGGTATTGGTGAGATGGCAGAAAAGAGTGGCTGGATGGAAAATGGAAGGACGATTCAGGGGTTGAGAAAGAATGAAAAGACAGGTTTACATTAACACAAGAGGTGGTCTTACGCAAGACCCCCGCACACTGAGACAGCTAGAGAAACAAATCATGCAGGACAGAGAGCCGGGGTCTGGAACATGTATGCAGTTACACTCAAAGTGCACGTGTGTATGCATGTGTGCGAGTGTGATATGAGTTTACTTAGTTGCATTGAGTTTAGAAGTAGTTAATATTTAGGATTTCCTTGAAACAACTGCTAAAATTTCAATGACTGTAAAACTAATAGATGGACAAACTTTACATTTTAGTGCACTCAGTAGAAACTCCAGATTACAGTTTCCCTATAATCAGTACCACATTAAATAATCCTTTCCAGGAACCTTCTTTGACATTTACAGTTACGTCAGTTACCTTCTAGTAAATCGTATGCTAGCCAACAGAGGCATTATTGTTGTGCAAGAAAATCACCTGCTGTTGGCTAACTCAAGTTGCTTCATTCCTTTCTTGAGGAGTTATAATGCTACCTTTACAATTTTACACAAATAGTTTCACAACTGTGGAAGAATATGTGTGAAAATGGAGACTGCCCATGCTCTGATATGTTTTATTATCCAAAGTAAACCGCAAGTTGAAGTCCCCATGAAACTTTCAGTTATGCTTGTTTCGTACACAGTTGAGCCTTAATCTCCCTTCTCTCCGGTCAAACTCTCTCTTACAGAACCCCCTGTTCTGCTAGCTACACACACACACACACAAATTCCCACCATGATTCTATGCTCACACACTAAAGCTATGGTATATTGAGCATGGTCATCCTTCCTTCCTGCTGCAAGACATATAGTCCATTATCGAGCGGTGACTTTGCTTCAGCTGTTCTGATTTTTTCCACTTGTATGCAATGGGCAATCCATCCAACAAATGGAAGGAGGCATTCCCCATGCGAAAGAATGCATATGTGTGTGTGTGTGTGTGTGTGTGTGTGTGTGTGTGTGTGACTTTGTGGGGGCGGGAACGTTGGATCCAAGCAAGTGTGGGACTGCTGACACGGCAGATGGGAATGTTTTCATTTGGTTGCAAGGAATTCCACAGAGATCTGAGGTAAGGATGCACTGAATAATGTAACAATGGGGAATGTAAAGGGATTCCATCAGTTTTTAAGAGAGCAATCAGTGTTCCTGTCTTTACTCATGTCTCCATGGGAGATTGGCCTGTCAGTCACACTTCTGGTTTCAGCACTGCTCAGTGAGGATCAGGACTGGTGGGCTGCCAAATGCACAGTGAGCCTGTGTCAACAACTTGTGAGGGATCGATGGATGATGAATGTCTCAAAACACTGTAGCTGGGATTAGAAAGGAGCAACTGAGAAGATGAAACAAATCAAAACTGTTTAAACAAACATAAATGGTGATAAATGGTGGGGTTTAGTAAAGACACTGGAAGTTAGTCAGTGGTCCAAAATTCTAAAGCAATCCTGTTTAACTTCCACAGAGTCACACATTCACCCCTGGGCGACAGGAACGTGGGTGGAGGAAGAGAAAGAGATGAGTGAAGGGGTTGAAGAAGGCAGAAGAGTAAACAGGAAGAAACAACATGAAAAAACTATAGTGCACAAAACTAAAGCCTGTCTCACTGGCCAAAAAAACACTAACATCTGTTTTTTTCTTTTGTGGGAAAGGTTACAAATGGCATTCATTCACGGGTATTTATCGGCTCTAGCTCCGATCTGCAGTGATGGTAACATGACACCGGGAGGAAAATTTGCGTTTCCTAGGATGGCGAAAGCATGACCCGCCCTACCCTGCCTCTGATTCGCTAGTACTCGTTGCCTTCGTTGGTTGGGTTGGTTAGATTTAGGCATGAGGAGTGAGATTGGTTAGGGTTCGGGTAAGAATACCAGGGTAAGCCAATCAGAGACAGAGTAGGGTGGCTCATTCCTTTGCCATCCTGATACGCCAACTTTGGGCCCCTTTTCCAGCACAATACTATGACATGCATGTCGGTGACTTCTGTCATCACGGCCACAAATTCTGTCCATTCTGCCCAAGCAGCGCCCAGACATTGTTCCAAAGCACCGAACTTGAAAAAGAGACTGAATAAGTAACAGATATAAAAAACAAAGCAACCACCGTAACATTGTCACTGGCCTCCATGATTCTTTCTACTCCTTACTAACCCTATTTTTCGGCAAGGCATACTCGTCTACTGGCAATGAGAAAGAAAAAGAAAAACCTACATACAGTATACATGCTAATTTTGGTGGAATAAGGGTATAAGAGAGCAGAACTAAAGCAAAAAAGGCAGAGAAAGTTGAGCCAAATCTGAACCATCTGCTCAACTGGATCCCAGATGTGAGAGAGTGGGAGTCAGCACACACACACACACACACACACACACACACACACACACACACACACACACACACACACACACACACACACACACACACACCATCTTGCCTCCTAGTTTGCATAGGACGGCAATGAGTGACAATACAGCTGTTCACTTCCTCTACTGGACTGAAGCTCTGTCCTCTTTCTTTTTGTGCTAATTTACAAGCAATGTGTGTTTTCATTAATGCTTTGCTGCCAGGATGTGTGTCCAGCCCACAATGCAACTCATGACGCATTCAGTGCATGAAATATCAGGCAGGTTACCAGGACTACAGTAACGGTGGTGACCATTAATCCTTCTTCACTCCCTGTCTTCCATCCTCTATCCTACATCCACCATCAATCAATCAATCCATCCTTCTGTTTCTATGCTCCTTCTCACCATCAATTACCTTCCCTATCCTGTCAGCCATCTATCATTCCTCCAGCCATACAGCCTTATTTTCCTGCATCCTTCTATCAGACAGACAGACAGACAGACAGACTCAGGTTATATACTGAAACCCAACCCGCCTTGCTACTGCAGCCTTGAAATTTAATTCATTTCCATCCCACATCCGCATTACCAATAATTGGCCGAAGGAGAAAAGGAGGAGGAGGAGGAGGAGGAGGAGGAGAAAGAAAGAAAGGTAAAAGGGTGCGAACAGGACATAAAACCTGTAGGATAGATGTCATAAGAGGGTGAGATGACAGTGAGATGACAGATGTTGACAAAAGACCTCTCTTTTCTTAAACCAGTTGGGTTGTTTTTTGATGGCGAGCAGGGCTCGGCGACAACACATAATACCCACATTGTGTGTGGATAACAAACATCCACTTGCGGCTAAATGTTTCTTTTTACAGGAAGAGGCAGGGATTTCTTTGACCAATATGATCTTGAACAGAAACAGATAAACAACTGAAGAATGTGTGTGTGTGTGTGTGTGTGTGTGTGTGTGTGTGTGTGTGTGTGTGTGTGTGTGTGTGTGTGTGTGTGTGTGTGTGACAGTCTTGTGGAACTGGCTTGTCCCAATACATTTCTAAGTTTTGATGTGAGCCACTTGAACAGGATGTAAACAACGAGGACTGCAGTTGATATTTCATGGTAGTTTAGTTTTAAAATGGTTTACCGTTACCAAAAAGTGCTTCAGGATGAGAAGTGATATACTGATCATTCACAGAAGTGCAAAATTGTGTATGAAAAATCCAAAACAAACAGAAAGCCACCATGAAGTTGAAAGTTCTGTTTCTGTAGACAAAAACCTCACTGTATGGAGACACCATGTTCTCCTCTAGGACCTTTTGATTCTATAGCGTAAGAACCCATTGGCTGATTGACCCTTTCACTCTGCAGAATACGGCCGTATAAATAGTTATGTGACACTATAGCACCTCATGTATTTAATGTGTGTGCTGTATAGGCAGCCACACATGCTGCTATATGTTTAACAGCTTTGTGCATGTGTGCATAAATGTACTAATGTCTTGAGAGGGGTTTATTCATGCATGGCTAAATGTGTGGCAGTCAGCACAAAAGTCTGGCTCACCACAGATGCATTCCACATATTACACACCGGCTGGTCCTGGTTGTTTCCGCCAAGTTTTGGGGTTCACAGTTCCGACATTTTGAGCGTTTAAACTCTGTCCGGCTAAACCAAAAGTCAGTCTGCTTGTTTGTCAGTCAGTCATTATGACAAAAGATACCAAACCAGCAAATGGGGTTTCTGAAACTGGAAAAGCCTTGAAATCTGCAGTTTAGTGAAGACAAAAGAAGTATTTAAACTGGGCAGGACAACCAGGGATAGACAAAGTTTCCCACTGAGAAAATACTATGTAGTGCCAAGATGAAGAAAGCAGCCCAGGAACAAGATGCAATTTACTTGTTAGTCTTGATTCGAGTTTCAACAGGCCTTGAGAGATTTGAACAAACTCCCCTCCAAATCCTGATCTCAGTGAGGATGAATGATTGCAGTTAGACCTGTGAGAAGGTGCAATTTGTGCCACATTTTTCACTCCTGTATCCCATGAAAGGCATCAAATTTGTTCTTGGATAGGACTGCTACATCTGCCGCAAGCCTAACTGACTGTGCCGACACAACAGTCACTATCACTTCCGAGTAGACAACTGGCTGTTGATTTGAATTGCGGAGATATGTTAAATTGGCAAACTTGTTTGTTTCTGTTGTCATTTTAAATCATAACTGTAACGTTTATAGGTCCGACATATCTGACGTTTCTGTTGTGCTTATTTTCTGTACTGTGTTGCTTTGCTAGCATCTTTGATCCAAACCAAATCTAATGTTACAAACAGCAACATCTCACCGCCGGTCGGACTAACAGTTAGATTTGGGTGGTGTCATTTTCTTAAGTCTGTGGCCCAAAAGGTAAATTAGGTCTACAAACCCAATGTCAGTGAAACTGTTGACATATGAAAGCATCAAACACGCATTTTAGATGAATGAGATTAGAGTATGCTCAGCGCCGCTAAATTATATGTATTGGATGCAGGAGTTTTCCTGGAAGTTATTGTAAACAAACATTGTGATTGGGTCTATAAGGTCATTTTATATTAATACCCAGAATCCCTTTCACAATGTCTGATGTCCCTGATTTGAGCTAGATTGACTGGTGAGTAACGTAAGGGACAAATACTCAAGCTTTCTTTTCAGTGCATTCTCCTGCTGATGATGGTAAACCTCTTTATTTAAGAAGTCATTACTTTAATTAGGAGTTACAACTAATTGCGTATTACCCTTTAGTCTATCTCAAAAGCAATAATTGCTCTATAATTGGAAAACTGAGTACAGAGGCATAACAGTTGTGACCATTAAATGAGCGCTAGCTAAACCTCTCTCCTGACATACACCTATTCGGTCATAGCTTAGCAACCATAACATTTTAGGCGAGAAGTATGCAATACAGTAAAAGAATATTGGTTTATATTTGATCACTGCCTACTTTTACAGTTTAATCTGAGTTTAGTCGGAGTTTAAGAGAGAAGGGAGATGGGCACGGAGAAGTTGGCGCTGACAAAAAGGAGGAAAAGTTTACTATAGTTCATTTACACATACTACCCACATTGTTACGATGCAAAGCTGGTAGAAAATCGGCAAAGTATCCCTTTAATCTTGAAAAATCTGAGCAAATTCTAAACTGCACTGTGGTTCACGTATCCTCCTTTGAAGCATGACTTGTACCATGAGGACAAGTCTTAAAATAACCCAGGCTAGATGAGGTTAAAGGTCAGATTGATAGTATGAATAAACCCGTAAAGCCATGGCGAATGCTACCTGAACTGGCAAAATATTAATATTCCCCAACAAGTCCTTTGAACTGCAATAAGGCATACACTGTGTCAAACCAATATCTGCAATTCTACATTATCCTTCACACTGCTGCTGAATAGGGAGGGAAATTGTATTGAGGTTCTCAGGCTAAGAGGCTGATAGTGTGTGAGCTTTAATAGGGTGTGTAGGCTATCCAGTTGATTTAATCAGAGAGCGTGGTTACTGATAATCCTATTTCATATATGGGCCCCGCACTAAGTCCGTCGGCAACACGTGCAGCAGAGCCGCAGAAAATCTGCTGCACCGCTGATTGTGTGGAAGTGTCCACGTGCTGGACTGATGCTCTCTCCTGAACACGTCAAACTACTGTATGCCTGACAAGCAGGAAGAGACAGGAATATGAAAATATGATTAGCCTATGTGCACACATGTATGCATGCACGTGTAACACAAAAGCAGACCCGATAAAGACAGTGAAAACCACATATAGGGTCCAATTACTGCACTTATTACAATCATCATTTGCTAAAATATGGTCAGTGCACATGAATGTACTAATTAAAATCATGTATCAATGTTAAAGTAAATTTGACTGAGGGATTTACTGCATGTAGCATCTCCAAGGATCAGTACCAGCAGCACTGATAACAAAAATAGCCTAGATTCTTTTTTAAAGCACAGTTGTTAAAAATTGCTAGTGGGTGGAGGGGTTCTGATAAGGCAGAAATCCCTGTCAACCTTCCTGATGGATTGTAGGCCTAATTCAATCAATCATCAGTGACAGGAGAACCACAGTGTGACAAACCTGCTCTTATGTGAACTATTTCCTCTTAAGTCTACATGTGGGTTATTATTATATTATTTAATTTGAATTTAGGCTTCTGTGTGAATGATCAATCTGGATCAAGCCATCAGGTTATGTGTATTGGTAAATACTTGATCACATGTGAGGGGAATTCCACATTTGTAAGCAGAGAAGCCATAGCAATCCATGCACTGCACACCATGTTTCAAAGAACAGGTCAGCAGGCACACAACATGCTGTGTGAGCAAATATGCAGCTTGCAAGCTCTGGGGCTGTCAAAAACTCTCAATTACTTCCTGAAAAATTATTACTGGCTCCAAGATTTTTGGATTTAACAAACATCTGCAGACAGTTACTCTGCCCTGCAAAGGCAAAAGGCAGTAACTTTGTTTTTGGTGGAAAATTAGTTAATGATATTGTTGGGACATTCAAGACATCCTTTATCATGTGGATAAGTATCTTCAGTCAATTTTTTTTTTTTCTTTTTTTTTTTTCGAGAAAATAATGGGTTGTCTTAACAGTAACTTCCAAAAGCCCAGGAGAAACGAAGGCAGAACACCGAAACACCAGCTAGCGCTCCTTGACTTTTTTTTTAGGAATTTTTTGGAAAACATTTTAGGAAAATTGAGTTACGGTACAGGATAGCAATAAGTAGATGGCTATAAGTAATTGTAAATCATCAGAAATATAGGTCATGATCACTACATTTTATAGACGTGTTACTATAATGATTTTGTAAATGGTGTCAACAACCAAACATTTGATAATGTGGAAGTTACTGCCTTTTGCCTAGGTGTGACTTCTCACTTTTTGCATGCAATACAAAGGCAGAGTACAGTAACTGCAAAATAGAGGTCAAAAGTCAAGTTTGAGCTCAAATCTTTTTTGGTAGATATATTTCATTACAAAAATATCGAATTGCCAGATTTCCAGTGTCCTACCTATATTTCATTTGGCTGGACAACTAAAAAGAAAAAAGTCATTTTTCTCAGTTTCACACTAGCGCGTTAAAGGGATATTTCACCGTTGGAAAGACGAATAGATCTTTAAATTGGGTCAATTATGTAGTAGAAATGTGAAAAAATTATAGAAATTGGTGCCTTCTAGGCCGAGATAAGCCAGAAAATGTGTTTTTGGCTCATATGGATGAAAGACACAAAATCCCAGAATGCACTTGCTTCGCTGCTTTAGACTCCACTCCACCCAAATGTGTTTTATTGTCATTTCAACCATATACACGAAACAACGTTTCACCGTGGCTCTAGTGGTGTTACACATTTAAAATATATAAAAACAACCTTATATAAAAATGACATACGAAATAGGCTACATTTAGCTAGTGCGCACACATATGCTCCGTAAAGTTCAGCTAACGCATACTAGCATTAGTGCTTGGTGGACTGTAAACACGATTATAAACACAGTCGTAAATTTGCGTGGAATGTAGAATGGTCGGCATTTAATAGTCACAAACTCCACCAGCAGTTAGCATTTCGTTGGATACAAGTAGCTCATTTCTGCACAAGTCCGTGTTAACACAGCCCATCTCCACTCTTACCTGGGGACAGAGAAACAGGCTGGATAGTCCGGTACACTGTGGTTTCCACAACAACAAAAACACAGCAGTCTCTGAACTCGCGTTGGGAGTTTCGTTGAAGTTGGATGTAGTCCAGTTTTTGTCTAATGAGCGGACACTTGCAAGCAGGATTGATGGAACAGGTGGCCGGCTAGCGTTAACTTTTGAACCTAGCTGCTTTCCACTCCTGCACACTGCTGTTGAGGTCCCTTTCCCCGGCTAGCGGCATCGGGCGACACTGCAGGCTGAGGTGCTGGTCTCCGTAGCAGGCGAAGCTCACGTAGTGTGTCGAGTATTCCGTCTGTAATAAAGTGTCCTGCATATTCTCCGATCTGTACCAATGTATCCCGGTGGTACACATGTGCGATAGTTTGAATGCACATAATTGTTGTAAAAGTTTTCTGTTGAAAAGACGGAGCCTGTTAGCGATGCTTCAAGATGGCTGACCTTTGTTTTGCCTCGGGAATACTCGGGGAAAGCCAACAGTCCAACCCCCTGTGGGCGGGTTGGAAACATGCGGAAGTAGCTCCTACTACTGGCTGTAGTCCATAGCCTCTGGGCAAAAATGCCTCTTATGACGCAAAATGACGATTTTTGCGTCATAAGAGGCTTTTTTCCAGACCCACAATACAGAGATATTTTGTCTCAGGGGAACATGAGGGAGGGAAGCACAGTCATTCAAAAATACTACCGGGTTTCTACTGATACAAAGCTTAATGCTAAATCGGTGAAGTATCCCTTTAAGGTCTTTGTTTTTGTAGGGCAGTACTGTGTTCTGCCTTTTCTCATTCAAACCTCTTTAGGTCACACATGATGCCACATGGCTCTACTTTACAGAAGCAGTGTGCTCGTTTTATCTGACATCATCGAGGGCCATCAATTCGATACACATGCTTTCAAATCAACAAGGGTGGGGCTGACCTCTTTGTTCACTGTCTTTCGACAATGAATTTCCTTTGTTGAGGAGAGAAAGCAAACCACAAATCTTTGTATTAGAGGGTTAGACAAGACATAGATGCTGGAGTGCCTTAAGGACCAAACCTAGTAACCCCTATTCTTCTGCCCACTAACACCGCATCTCCACTGAAACAGCTCCTTTGTAGTATCCAACATTTTTCATGCTTCTGACATGAAAGACGTTTCATGCATTTCACAGTCGGAGCGTTCCACCAAGGCCTCTACCTTTACACACACAGTGGGAACTAAAATATTTACGTGAACTAATGGGGGATGTCAGCTATTTTTACTGTTTTAATGTTTTTATTAACATATAAATATGAAGCACAGTGTTGCTATCTTAATTACTGACTGGATACTTAATGTTGAAATGTATAGCACTGACATATTTTACTTTGAAAACAATCTGACTGAATTTATGTGGTCTGAATTCCCCTCTTTGGAAATTTCAGAAGTCAATTTAAAAAAGAAAATCCAGTGTGTACATATTTAGGGTTCACAAATTCAGATATAAAATAAAGTCAATCAAAGTTTTTATTCACATTGCTAAGATGTAATAGTCTATACCACACTATCTGTTTATGCATCTCACAATGGCAAACATGTATATAACTGTAAGTGAATTTAGCAATTCTTCTCTCCAGATTAAAAACTCACCATATAGATATTAAACCTACATAAATAAATCCTCTGTGGAACTAATTTGAGCATACATAAATTGTTTGACCTTTCTATATCTCCAAAGCTTATTGCAAATCCCTCAAGTTAAATTCCAAATACAAGACATTTGCTTGCTTTTTCTGGTGTTTGCCAGTAAACACTGATAGAAGCTCTGGGGTTACAGAAGAGACATCATTCTCAAGCAGAGCAATTTTGTTAAAGTCATCTTTGGCATAACAAAAAACAGGACTGATAAAAGCTTTAACGTGGATGGAGAAGCTCCATATATGGAGGGTAATAGGATAGGGATTCTAAGCAAGCGCGGTCATTTTCTTTATGTCAGAGCATATCTCCTGCGTATGCGGATGCATTAGGGAGAGTGGTTGGGAATGAATGTCTTGACATTAGCAACTTAATGTGAGTGGTCTGGAATCTTTCTAAACATTTTGCCAAGGACTTGATGTTGCAGAGAGCATCTATTTCTGGTTAAGTTCAGAGGGTCACGGTGGCTCTGAAAGAGGTTTTCTCAAGGACAAGGACATTGGGTAAAAGCTGGCACTTCATACTTTTACGGCTTTGGTCTGGGACACTTTCCAGGCATCATTGCATTAGCAAACATGCAATACATCAATGTCAGCCTACTTAGGCAACAGGTAATCTTATTCAGCACTAATGCATTTTTTTTCTACTATAAAATCATCTGCACTGTTTCAATGTCACCATGTACCATTCCATTTACTCTGCAAAAAAGATATCAGCCTCATGTCGGGAGAGGCAGAATGAGAGGTAGTTGCCTTGCTCGCCAAAGCAGCTGGTCACCCTTGGCAACAGCAATGATACTTTCCTCCCTCTGAGAGAGAGAGGGAAGAGAAGGCAGCGTGGTACATATAAGGAGGATTATGGGTGATGATGACGCAGGTGGGGTTTAAAACTCCAGACAGTTAAAAGGAACCAGGGCACCAGACAAATATCTAGAGCATCAAAAAACACTTTAATCTGCCAGTAAATGGAGACATGCTTTTAAAATAATGTAGGAAATCACATATAAAATGGGCCAAAAGCCCCTTTCTTACATAGTGCTTTCAAATCTCTTAGTTATATAAACTTAAGTTGTTCTTGAACCTCCTTTATCTAAGAATATATCATGATGTGCCGACTGTCTCTCTCTAAATTCTCAATAGAATTTGATAATGAGAACTCTTCAAGGCTACAGATTTAACTTGATTATGGAACTTAACCAACTGGGACTGGAAAAGCTGCACAAGCAATAACATCTTGTATGTCTAAGTAAGAGAAGGTGCCAAGGAAGGGAATGATAAAGAATCACTTTGGATCAGTCAACATAATAAGACATATCTAGTTTGTTTACCTTTCCCACATAATGTGGGGTTTAGAGCTGCCTTTATCAAAAAGAGCATGCCGACTGCACTGACAGGTTGTGACCTCCTATACGTTATTCCTGCAAGTAACCATGGCAACCACAGGGGAAGTACACACCTGACAGGAGCAAAATATGTGCTAAAGATATCAGCCAGTCCCAAAATGTCCCAGTTAGATAATAAATGCCGTAAACATATTCTTTGTATATCTTTACAATAATTCCCCGAAGGTACCAAGCAGGCCTGCCTTATTGCGCATTTTCAGCGTGTAGCTTGCTAGCTCGAAGTTTTTTGTTGTTTCCCACAGCAGAGAGTGGAAGGTAAGGGGCAAAGCCTGACATCCAGCGCATGGCTTTCTTCCTGGAAATGTACTTCCATTGATCCAGATTATATTGTTGGTTATTAAAAGGTAGAATATAATACTGTTTTATGTTGCGTAACACATTTGCAACATAACATTCTTTGTGTCTACTTTGCCTGAATCTGAATCGCTAGCGACAACATACAGTATGCTCTTCCATATCCAGTATTTTCATTTGTTATTAGTCTATATGACACTGATGCCTGCATGCATTGGAGACACACCTGCAGCAAGCTTGATAGTATCGCTAAGTCAAAGATTCAACATCTGACTCTGGCTCCTCATCAACTCCACCAAGAACCACAGTTACTTACAGGAACTACACTTATAACTATAATAAATCAAATTACTAATGGCATTACTTTTACTATGAAATGTATCCAAACTCTTCTCTGTATGAAAAATTCAAAGTAATGATGGTGCCTATTTAAAGCACCCACTCTCCTCTTCCATTCTTAAATTCTCTGTTCTCTTTTCTCCGAGCTCCCATTTGTCTCACAGCAGCGGCTGCTAGGCAACAGCTTACACCCACATATGCATATTAATACTTATACCATAACAATGTCGTAAATGAAAGCACTAAAAATAAGTTATAAAAGGATCATGTAATATTTGCCTTTAGCATCACTAGGTCGATGACTATAAGGTGATTTACAAAAATGAAATAGTATATTACACTTGTTTGTGGATGGGTAAGAAAATCACAGTAACACACTATGCCGAGCATTACTCATCAAAAGATCATGTTCAAGTCAGTTGGTTTCAGTTTACAATAATGACCTTGTTGAAAACTTGTCCAACTACAGTTCTGTTCTGCCATCAGAATAAAAGCACGAGCATGATAACGTCTCTAAAATCTCAGTGTAGACGAGCCAAACACTGACCCAAAGTGCCTGAAGGGAATCAGATTACAACCATTTAGTACAAACAACTAAAAGCAGGGGCACATGGCTTCACCTCAGGTATTGTTACAGAATGAATGAACAAATGCCACAGGTGAGTGCTGAATAAAAGGCAGGGCAGAGAAGAAGAAAAGACTTTAGGATACAGTGCGACTGAGAGGGAGACTGAACAATAAGATGTGCTTTAAAGATACCCAGACATACCTTAAAAATTCTTTTACACTCACGCAATCATGCATACACACATACAGGACTAGCACAAGTTCAGACCTGCAGTGAGAGGGTGTGTGTGAGCTGTTTAAGCACCATGTGTGGGAAGACAGACAGGTCCGACTTTCTGCTCTTCCTACTTCTGTTTCTCCAGAATGACACAACCAGGAGAAGAAAGAAACCTGGGATACTGGCCACTTTTTCTGCAATGATTAAATGGCAGTTTATAGTGATGGCTGCGTCACATGAATTTGTCATATGAACAACGCCTTCTGCATTTATTAGTAGATGTTTAGGCATTTAGAATAGCTCTGGATATTTTCATCGATATATCAGGAGGCAAAACTGTGCTCTGGTTTTAACTTTAACTTTTCTTTTCTTTTTGCAGGAAACAATGGGTTTGTTTAGATGCACACAAGTATCCCGAGCCCTGTTCAGTAGAGTGTCCAGTCGGGCTAGAAACCAAACCTAAGAAATGCCTGCACCGACAGATCAGAAAAATCAGAAAGCTGGATAATTTCATGTATACGGGGGAATAAAAAAACAAGTTATCTTATGCTCCATGTTATGTTCCATCCATCCATCTGGATGCTCCATGTTATGTTATCATCACCATCATCGTGATCACAGTATTGCGCAACATTACATTTCCCCTACTGCTTGTAAACACAAGGAAACATCAGCTTCCTTTGTCAATGTTGGGATTTTCCAAATAACGGTCTTTATAAGACCATGGGAAAGTGAACCAGGCAGAAAATGTCTCTTCCTGTGACCTTCGATCACTGAGGTGGGATTTGAGCAGCAGATTGAATGTCTGTCTCTCTCAGCTGTCTTTCTTTCATTCCACTGTGTGCTTTCTCACTCAAATCACAAATTATCTGTGAGTCGCACAACATTCAACAGACAGGACAAAAGTTGTGTGTGAGAGAGAGGAAGAGGGAGAGGGAAGCAACAAAATGACAAACACAGAGAACAGAACAAACAGACGCTGACATGGAGAAACTGAACAGAAGACAGAGATATAGAGAAAACAGAACAAAAATATTTGTCTGTATACAGAATAAACACTGCTCCTTCTCAGTAAAACACTGACTAAATGGCACAACCAGCCCATCTCGCTGGCATAATTAACAGGAGATCCCTGACCTACATGAATCTTCTCTGCTAGTTTCCCATCGGCCTGCACAGGAGTGCCAGACTGGCACGTGGACCGAGTGTGGCAGGCAAGAGGCCGAAGAGCTGGATCTGTGCCCAGGATACGAGCTTTGTCCCTGCAGAGAGAGAGTGTGCTCCTCTCCCTGATGCCTCTTTGTCAGACAGTCCAAAGCTGCTGCTGCAAGGGCATCTCATCTCCAGTCTCCTATCACCACAGGGTGACAGGGCCTCCTCCAAGAGCAAATGAAAAGACTGCACTCAACCTACAGTATATGCCATGCTGCAACACTCATTCACACACAGGAGGGACCCATCATACACTCTCACGTGTTATAAAGCCACATTAAAGGAGTGCAACGTTGTTGGTTAAAGTATTCTGAAAATCCCTTATCATTTTTACACTAAAGCAAAATGGATCCTCACTGTGCGTGGCAATGAGTGTCCCTCCTCTCACATGCACTGAGCTAACGTTACATCCCAAAAATCACATTGAAACTACTGACGCGTGTCTTCCAGCAAATGTATTACAATGCAACTAAATGTTTTAATAACCAACTAATATGACATTTAAAAAAAAATCCAGGGAATATGATTGAATATTTGATCAAAAATACAACAAAAAAAAGACCAAAATGAAAGAAAAAAATCCCACCATGCTGTTGAACTCGGGAGCGAATCAGACATTAATCACCACATCTTGTATTATTTACACTGTTGATACCACCACACATGCTACAACAGCGGAAAGCGTTCCCTATCTAAAAAAAATCATGCGTAAAAGAAGGTGTGCCATTTTTGCGCACCGCTGTGATATGACTGCGAGGAGCAGCCTTACCTGAATCGGGGTGAATCTTTTATACATTCTTCAAAGTCCACCGTCATTGTTGCGTTTTCTAGTGTATTCCCACTTCAGTCTGCCAATATCATTGCCCACGGCGCGATGTAGCTTGAACCGTCCGGATGGTGACTGGTGTCCCCTGACGCGCAGCAGTCTGTCGCCCCTCTCCCGGTGGCACAGTGACACAAAATGCGAGCTCGGTGCGCGGCAGGCAGATTACTACTACACTGCTGCCACTGCTGCCGAGACAGGCGAGAGGCGTAGCTGCACCGTGGAAACTGAAAGAGTAGAGGAGAGCGCCGACTAGTTACAACCCGTCGTAACACCTCTAGAGAACCATGGGAGGAGGAAGATGTACAGATCTAACCAGCTAGCTGAGACTTGAACAAAAGTCTCCGCACATAAAGTCAATTAAAACAATGTAGGCTACATCAATATTACAGACCATATAACACAAACACCTAATAACGGTGATGTTGTCTGTTTCACAATGTTTAGAATAGGGTTAACTAGTTAACCAATTTAAATAAAAGCTCAGTAAATAAATGCCGTCACCTCCAAATGTGGGCTACCTTAATAATTTGCCCACGTTTCTATAAAATAGGCATTATGAACCCACATATCTAAAACATTTGGCAGTTTCAAAAAAGCAGAGTATCTGACGCTGGACATGTTGATAGTCTAAAGAGTAATATCCTTTATGAAAGAAAATTGAGTTCTAAGATCTTTAATCGAAATCAGACTTTAATAGCCTATCAGATTTTTAATGAAGAGAAACATAAGAGCAGTTCGTGTCAGTGTAATTATCGTGCTAAGGTTTTTTTTCCCAGTGTTTTTTCTTTCTCTTTTCTTTTTAATGTCCTAACAACTCTTCCAATGATCTTGAACCGGTCTGTTGCTCGTGTTGACTCTGTTTGCCTCTCTCGCAGCTGACACATCTCCACTATATTATAGTCTCTGATCTCAGGGCAGATGGCTTTGCGGCTGGTCAGAGGACGACGACGACGAGGACACGCCCCCTCTGTAGATTAACGCAATCAAAAAGGGACCGACAATATAGAGTCAAGACCATTGGTCAAGACTGGAAGAATGAGTTAAATCTTTGTGTAAGTCATTGAAACGGGTTAAGGAAAAAAAAGCCCTTGAATTGATTTATTTACTTGAAACTCTTAATTTAATTTGAGATATTCCCTTCTATTTATTTTCTATTTATTTTCTCTTATTTTATTTTATCCTTCTGTCGTTTTGTTATATATACGCTCCTAGGTTTTGTTTATATGCTCGACCCAAGGCAAAAGTTCCTTTTTGAAGTGGATGTGTAAATATGCCTTGTTTGTTTGTTTGTATATTTGCATTCTGATTGTTGCTGATGATTCATGAGTGAATAAAAATAAAAAAATAAAATAAAAAATACCATTGGTCAAGACATCAAGAAAAAAGCGTTTCGCCTGAACATCTGTGTGGTTTAGAGACTACATCATGGATGTATTATGAGAACGCTCTACATGCAGTGACCATATCAGTATATTACATGTATTAAGAGAACGCTCATACTGCAACTAAAAGCATAAAAGCATGCTGATATCGCTGATATTCTGAGTATGAGTTGAGTTGCAGCCTTCAGTTGTTTTTTTTTATACAGTCTATGGTTGCAGCGTCTCAGTTAATGTAGGTAGATATTTTTTCCGGACTACAACATCCGACCCGGAAATGCGGCTTGTGTTGACGTTCCGCGTGCTTCCGTCGCATTTGGTCAGTCCCTAAACACGTGAGTGCTTCACGGGTTTGTAAAAATCGTCCTTCACTGACTCCCCATCAGCAACCATAGCCGCGGTGTGTGTCAAAGTTGTACGAGTTGTACCCGTAAAAAGGATTTGTTTTTAAAATGCACCGTGTCATTTTTTTAAAACGCGAACAATGTGATCCATAACTGTCGAAGACATTTGCAGAGACCATGCCCAACTGGGCACGTTATCTCATCTTTTTTCAATACATTGGAACAAATTACAGGTAACGTTTGGTTATGCTGCAGGATAACCGGTTACACTTTTAAAGTGTGTTATTATATGTGTATTATTTGATTATCATTATTTCTGCAGGGGTGTCGTGAAAGTGTCTCCACATCAGCTGGGTAGGAAAGGGGTCCAGGACCACTTGGAAGTAAGTTTTACTGATGTTATTTACTGATATTATCGTGTTGTCTTATCCTCCAATACATGTTACCTCTTTCTTTCCAACATCAGTTATACTGTAGTCCTGCAAACCAGAAAACAAGCTACTGCTGTGTGAATTACACTCATGTAGACCTTTCTGAAACTAATCTACACAGTCCTGCAATAAATGCCTCAACGAAAGCAACTTATAATGTTCAGCTTTTGTTGAAACTGTTTTAGAGTGGTGTTGATTCAACTGTATTATCATTTTGGAGGCTGCAGTTTGTGGCGCTGATAAAATGCATTGTGTAAATACTGGCAGGTGTTTCTATACAACCCATTATTCAGATCAGTCTGCATGTTGGTGATCCCTGTCACATGTCACTCCCCATCACCCCTCTCTACTGTATATCTAATACTATATTTCTAATGAAGGCATGAAGAGGGCCACAACTTTATTAGAAGAAAAGTATATACACACACACACACACACAGGAGGACACACAACACAGCAAAGAAGATCACACTTTCTATTCACGTCATACTGCTGTGCAAAGCTCTACTTGATATTCCTTTTTGTCTCTGTTTTGATGTAACTTATCTGTCTGACTATTTGTGGTAAGCTATGAGTGAAAGGTTTTACATTTCAAAAGTTTTCTTTAACAATGTAACGGCTCAAAGTTTTTTGTATTTTCTTGTATCTGTCTGTCTGTGTACAGGATGCAATAAGTAGGCTTAGGCCGCTCAACCCAGTGTCTCTTACAGTCTCCAGCAGGACAGACGCAGGTGTCCACGCCTTATCTAACTCCGCCCATTTCGACCTCCAACGCAAGAACGATAAGCCGCCATTTACTGAAGACATTCTTGTTGAGGCTCTTAATTTCCACCTCAGGCCAGAGCAGATCAGGTGAGTCAGGACTCCCTAGATGCATGTGACATTTCAAAAGTTCAACAGTAGAGATGATCAGGTGATAACACAGGGTCATGCAAATTGTACATCTGGTGTCCCATCTTCTCCTTTTCTTTTCTCACTGTGCTTTTCTTCACCTCTCTTTTTAATCCATCCAATCTGTATAGTCACTATTTTATGACTACTGTGGTTTGGACTGCTGAGACAATGATGTTTGTGATATTTAGACAGCAGCTTTTCTGTCTGAGAGAGAAGAAGAGAAAGGAAGCAAAGAGACACAAACGGGGAACAAACAGGGCATGGCAAAGGAGAGAGATAGATAGAGATAGTGAGTGATAAAGGGGGGTGAGGAAAGACAAAGTAGGAGCACCAAACATATATTGACACAGACTGAATTAAGACAGAGGAGTGAGAGTGTGCAACAGAGCGAGCCATTTGGGAGATGGACAGAGAAGAGAGGAGGGAGGAGGGAGGAAAGGGAAGCTCCCATCTCCCTGCTAATCCCTGAACCTGCAGAGAGAATGTTAGAAAGGATTATCCCTGCTCTGCTTTTTGGTCTATAGCATCCATTAATACACACACACACACACACACACACACACACACACACAGATACACTCATCTAGCTAAATTGAAATTACCGATCAGAATGTGAAACTCGCTGAATAATATATATATAAACACACTTCTCGTCCTCAGTATCTTCATAAAGCAGAATTATTTATGGCCTCCTAACAACCTTATATACACATTGCCAAAATATTAAACCACCCGTAATGTTCATACACACTCCCCTATATTCAGATTGGATAGAAGTTTTCATTCTTGGTCTGTCGTGAAAATACATTGTCTGATCTGGCACCCCAAACTGTCTTTTCACATTGTACTTGGATGGGAGAGGTAACCAAAAAGAGTTTTTGTTACAGCAACAATCAGAATATGGCTCACGCCTTGTAGCTTTGATCTGCTGCCTCCTGAGATAGAGTGCCAAAGCACGATTTAAACAAAGACTTGCACACTGTAAAAAAAAAAAAAAGGCTTAAAAGGGCCTCCATACACCTATAATAAATGGCCCTTTTCCAATAAGGAAAGGGCCTGTGTGTGTCTGTGTGTGTCTGTGTGTGTCTCTGTGTGTGTGTGTGTGTGTGTGTGTGTGTGTGGGGGGGGGGGGTTAGGGGCCAGGCAAAAAGGCTGTCACTTCACATCGGAGCAGGCGCTGAAGGCAGACGCAAGGGTTTCCTCTGCCATGTGTCGCACCCAATCTCCCCCCCTGGAAACATAACCTAGTTTCTCTGACTGTGCACTGGCACACACATACTGTATATAGACTGTACATGCACTGCTGTGTCCAGAAAAACGGGACGCCCGTGCACGTACATGGGATGTGTACTGTATATTTGAGCATTGTTCTCATAGTTCCATATACCCATGCATGCTAACCCCTTTGTCACCTTCCATTTTCTCTAAAACACAACACACTTGCATGCATGGATCAATGCATACTCTTTGTACATGCACAGGCGTGTGTAGACGAACACTACAGGGTGCTAGGGTGGTTTGTGCGGTCACAATCACACTAGCACAGCTGGCTGCAGCTCTTTGTTCTTTCAGTTTACAGATGGAAGCATTAAAGATTCCCCACTCGTCACTCTATTATTACTGTACAATTAAATACATCTCTTCGTCATTGAAGGGAGATAGTGTGGAGTTTTACTTTCTTTATCGACCATGGACATATAAAGAATGATAGTGAAACCAGCCAGTAAAAGACAATAGTTTGGTGTTATGTTGCTTAGTTATAATTTGGACCTTTTTAAAAAGAAAATGCTGCAACAACCGCAACTCTGAACCCACTCTCCCTTACCTGGAAGCCCGGAGGTTATGTAACCCATATATTTCTTTAGATTAAAGCTCTAAATGTGGGCATACTGTATTTATAAAGACTGGGGCATGTTTTTTTTGTTTTTTTTATTGTTATTGGGAATTCAGATTTACTTAGTACAATACCTTTAACATTTTAATATTTTCATCTACATGTACTGTACATGTAGTTTCTATTTGTGAGGCTTTTGGATGTTTGGTTAGTCTGAATATGCTGTAATGTATTTCATTTGATTGAAAACATAGTAAATTGTTGCAGCAAAGAGTGAATGTGCCATATGCCCTTATAACTTTTTAGAAATAATAGATTTCAATAAAAGCTGTCAGTAGGCTATGTTGATTGCTGTAGCACCAGCCATGAAGATAACTGGAATTCTCACTTAATCACTAGTTACAACCAATTATCGCAAGAGCTTGAACAGTTTGAAAAGGTAACAACACAGCCAAATACTGTATATTCAATCCTTTTTGGGTTAAAGGAGCTTGGCTATTTGGGGTTCTTGGCAGCCCTTTTAGGGTGTGCTCATTTGTAAAAAGCTGCAACGTTGGCATTTTGGACAATGACTTGTGCACAATTGTTCTTTCTGGCAGTACAAAATGAGAGTATTAACACCATCTGTGTCTGGAGACTGCTTCAATTTGAGGAATGAATGAAATGCTGATGTCTGGTTGTTTAGTTTTTGTCTAAACATCCACCAGAATTCAAATGTTTAATATTATTTTCTGTGATTTTTGAAGAAATTACTGCTCATTAATCATATAACATTTCAGCTCTACTGTATGTCATACATGAAATTTCCAGCTATTCAGGCCTTAATGGATGTCACCTTTCTCTCTTACGACTCTATTGTCACTCGCCAGGATCACGCGTGCACTACGCGTGCCTGATGATTTCCATGCCCGTTTCCGTGCCCAGTCTCGGACCTACGTCTACCGGATCGCCCTGGGAATCTCCCACCACTCTCTGCTTCCCCTCACAGAACATAATCTCTGCTGGAACCTCTGCAACACGTGAGTTATATATTCCACCCCCCTCCCCCTCCCCCCACGCCCTTTCATTCACTCATCCTTCATCCTTGTGTTCGATGATTTCCCTTAAGAAAAAAAAGCTCAGACTCAATCCAACAAGTAGGTCCAGACACACACAAACACGCAGACACACCCTCAATAAACTCATGCCAAGCCTTGCAGAAACAATGGCATGTTAAACACATGAATAATCCACACATAACAAGCCAGAACTGCAAATTAGGGCCAGTCAAACAAAGTGTTTTATCTGAGCTGGCATCCCAAAAACAAACAAAGGAGAAGGAGGGAAAGAAAGGAGACGGGGAAAGGATGGACAGAGTACAAAAAGAGAGAAAGAAACAGAACGGCAATGGCCTCTTTGCTTAGAGGATGTTCTTTTAGCTGTGATTGGAAGGAGGGAGTGTGAAGAATCACATTTCAGAGAGCGTATGTATGAGCATTTGTATGCTCTTCTCTTTCCATTATTTTTGGGGAAAAGTAGGGCAAGATAAGCTGGGGGCTTATATGCATGCAGAACAACACCCACTCACATTAACCTGACTTTCCCTCTCCCATCCTTCTCCTTCTCTCTACTACACTTATTTCTCCTTCCCTCCCCTTTTTCTCTCTCTGGTGTCTGCTTTTTTTTCTTCCTTTATCCCTTCTCTCATTTTCAGCATCCATCTCGTCCATCCACCCCTGAGCGTCTCTGCCTCACACAGCCTCTCTCCTCTCTCTCTTTGATCTGCCTCTCCCTCGTCATCACACACACTCCAATTAAATATTAAATCTATAAAATGTCTGAAAGTGGTCAAAAAAAGGCCTGCCTCATTTTCCTCAAGCCCAAGACAATTGTTTGTTTTGTCTGACCGACACTCGAAAACCCCAGGATATTCAAATTAAAGGGATTTTAAAAAGAGCAGAGCAGGACATGCTCACATTTAACAAGGTAGAACCACAGAATATTTGACAGCTTGATAATTAACTTAAACTTGTAATGGCATATCAACATATTTGCAGATACATTTTTTGTTGGATGACTGGTCAATTAATTGATCGTTCAGCTCTGATCTCCACAAATAACTGGCTACAAAAAACAAGTTATAAGAAAATAAATAAAGATAGACATAAATTAGTTAGCTAATTAGATAATTAACACTAAACACAAAGTACAGCTGATGATGCTGATGGGAATGTAAGTAGTTTCATATGTGTTTTGTCATGAACCAAAGTACAAAATAAATAAATCTAATTGAATCTTGAATATTTGAATCATATATATTTTCGTTTTATGCTTCAGTCGTCAGACACAAATTACTTATTACTGTGTGCCATTTTCCAACTTTCCCTTGGAAGATTTTAAGCACTAAGTTATGAAAGGATAAACTGTAGGCTGACTTGATCTGGCACAAATCAAGCATTTCTTTAAAAAAAAAAAGACACTTAAGAATAAATCCGCTGTCACTTTTTGAGCGCTCCACCATATCTTCATTCAGGACTCATGTTCAAGATTTTAAATTGGTGCATTAAGATTTTAATGAGTGAGTCACTGAGCTCATTTCCCTGCTCGCTGTATCTCCATCTCTCGCTCTCTCGCTCTCTGTCAGATCATATTTAAGCAGTGACAGAAGCATGACACTATACAGAGTCTGAGTATCGGGCCCACTTTCAATTCCTCTCTCAAATTAGCTGGTCGTCAACATGCTCTGCTCTCTCACGTGGCATTGTGCGTCAGAAAACTTCATATTATATAAGTCAACCAATACATTATTCTGCTTTGAAAGCAGTAACATGGAGCCCTGAAAACCCATGTGTACACCACCTCCCAGCTGCTTGACCTCGCTGTTCAGGCAGGTCACTTCTGAGTCAAGTTTCAATATCATAATGAGCCTGCAAAAGTGTATTTAAGAAGTATGTTGACATCAGCTGCCTGTTCTTAACACCCATAGAAAATCAAGCATTTTTTTGTGATTACTTATTAAAGAAAAATGTCTCCTGTTTTTGTCTCTCATCAGGACTCTGGATGTGGGAGCCATGCGCGAGGCTGCCGCCCTGCTGGTCGGGACTCAGGATTTCAGCAGCTTCAGGGCAGTCAACTCCGATATGCCATTTAAAAGCCCTGTGAAGACGCTGGATGTGGCCAGCATAGAGCCAGGAAGCTCCTTCGTACACGCACACTTCCACAGGTAGGCCTTTTATATTTAGGTAGATCACATTGGCTACTAGCAGTCAGCGCATAGGCCAAGCTAAAAAAAGAAAAAGAAAAAAAATTAAGCTGCATAACTTTCTTTGGCCACTTGGGGGCAGACAGACAAGCTGTAAACATTGAAATATCCTTGACTTACAAAGATATTATTGTGAACATGTTAGCAAACAGTTGCTTATTTATACATCCAGCAGACACGTAGCAACATTAGCATTCATTTTGAGTCGTGTTTGTTCACTCTTCTTTAGTTCTGCTGCCCACCAACTCCTGAGGGAAATATCTGGCTCTGTAGCTGCTAAATGCTCCACTATGTTCACCAGCTAGATGCTAACTTTGTCAGACTGCTGTTTGGTGCTAGGCAGCTAGTGTACAGTGTGGTGGAAGCGAACCAAAATTGTAAAGTTGCAGGCCGTAAAACCAAAACAATGAGCAAAAGCTCTGTCGAGCTAGCTGCGGGGAAATACTGAGTTAGGTGATAATTCTGTGCAGGTTCGTCACAATGAGCAACCTCTTTTACCAACACACAGTCCTTTCATCCATCATTATTTTTGAATAGTAATTAGTGCAGCTTTAAGATGAAATAATGACAATATTTTAAAAAGCTTCACAAATTCAAATTTGATTTGTTTAACATTTTGGGAAATACTTGTACCAGTATTTGCTTTCTTGCTGAGAATTAGATGAGAAAAATCAATGTGAAAGGTTGGGGGCATAGCTTGAACCTCTGAGCCCAATGTGCTCTCCCAGGAAAGCTGATTGCTGGCAGGTGAAAAGAAGCAGCAGGCTCTCACAGAGATAGCACATGGCTTTCTGCAGCCTACCCAGGCCAACAGTAGAGTTAGCAGTAACACAGGGGAACTGGTTATTCCAGATTTGGAGAAAAAAAAAAAGCCAAGAAAATAAAGAAATGATGCATGTGCTTTATCACTCCAAAAGGATCAATCTTGTGTTTCTCAATCTTGCGTCAACTGGTGCTCAAGAAGTTGGCCACAGATTTGAATCATTTACAGTCCCTCCACTGCATGTACAGCCTTGAACATTTCCCTTTCAAGCTTCAGTCAGACTCTGTGGCGTGTTTGATATATATTATATACAGTATATTGTGATATTTAGGTGAATCACAAGCAGACTTTGATCTGGACTCAAAACTAATCTTTTCCAATTGAAATTTAAAAAAAAGCTTTAGTTACTTTAGTGTAAAAAAAAAAAAAAAAAAAAAGGTGCATCAGTGTGGCCTGGATGGCTCAGTCAGTAGAGCGGGCGCACATATACAGAGGTTCATGCCTTGACGCAGAAGGTCCAGGGTTTCGAGTCCGACCTGGGACGATTTCTTGCATGTCTTGCCCCTCTCTCTCCCCCTTTCATTGCTTTCCTATCATTAAGGGCGGAAATGCCCAAAAAATAATCTTAAAAAAAAAAGGTGCATCATAGGAAGTACTGTTTTATTGAAGCAAAACTGATGTCCAGCTGTGAGTCATGTTGGATCATACAGGTAAAAGACAAGGATCCAACATAATCCATAGGAGAGATGGAGGTGGGGCGGCTGTGTGAGAGAGAGGGCCATGTGGGCTTTGGGAGATTACACGACCCCGGGGTCAGTCTGCATGCCAAATACCACTTGGGCATTCATTATTTGCCCTGAAAATATGGTGCACAATATGGACATGGGCAGACTGTTAGCAGTTCTCAGAGTAAATGTCACACAGTCCCTTAACCCCAACCCACGTGGTGCATTAACAAGCTGTGAGCATCAGGGTTACAGATCTGTAACATAGTGTATTTGCAAGTGTCCATGGTTGCATTTATTTATTTATTTTTACCAAACTTGCCATTAATGAAAGCCTGCAGCTGTGTGTTTAATTTTTGATTTGGGTTTCTATTCTAAGTTACAGTGATAAAAGCAGAAGGAACTGAGTGGTGAATTGTTGAAAAGCAAAAGGTTGAGCTGAATTTTTGATCCTATAACAAGGAGATGTGGTATGTGAAGCTGATTTCTGTGGAATCTGCTTGACATAAAAAATAAAGATTTATCTCATTGTCATGCAGGATGCTTATGTTATACTCCTATACAGTCTATGCGTGAAGCCTACACCCTCAAATTTGTGGGCAAGACAATGTCTAAAGTTATCTTGTCTTTAGACATTGATAACTCCACAGTGGCTGAATGGATGTTTACCATTCAAACTGCATTTGAAAAATCCCTTCGTTCGTTCTTTTGCAATTGCGAACTGTGAAACTATCCCTTACCAACCCTTTAATAATGTTAGTTTAAATCAAAAGACATAGGACCCTGGGAACATTGGGAAGACCCCATCTAAACGGGACACCTTGCTTTTATCGTTACACACACACACACACACACGCACACAGATGCACGTGTGACTGTGCAACATAAGACACAGCCTTTGTCTATCCATATAAATATACTGTCCATCACCAGTCCTTCAGCTAAAACGCCTGCTGTATAAATCTGTCTTTGCAATCCTTACATATCAAATGTAATCAGACAGCAAGCACTGAGTCAAATTTGCATTTGACCCAATTCTTCCCATGTGCCTGCTTATTTGACTCTTTCCTCCCCCAAATAGAAAGTCAGACCGTTTTTTGGGGGGAAATGGCTGCTGTGACTTAAATGTTAAAACAAACAACAAGAAAAATGTAATGTCAAATTGCAAAAGAAGCAGATTCACATTTCTTTTTATGGCATTACATGTAATCCTATTGGGCCTAAACTGCAGTGGCGTATTCAGCATGTGACATTTAAACAAATCTGTGCACAAGGAGAGTCCCCGGCTCTATCTGATGTCTGGCATGAGCATGAATGTCACATCTGCCTCCAACTCTGTTCGCACAGTGGGGGAAAGCATTGAAATATCCAACAAAAGCGAGATAAAGGAGCGACGCGTCTTAACATTTGCCCTTATCAGTTGAAATGAATAATTCACTTTTAGAACATGGTTAGGTCTGGTGAAATACATGTTTAAAGAAATGTTTTCATTTTTTTTTTTTTTTTTTTCAATACGTGTCATTCGGATCCACACTCCTCCCATATAGTTGCCCTTGTGGGACTTTGTATTGCTATATTACATCTGACAACTATATAAGATATTGTTTTGCTTCTGAAGTGACACTTTAAAGGTCCAGTGTGTTACGTTTTTAGTTGTTCATTCTCAAAATCTGTGTTGCCCGTTCACAAACTTGTCCTTCCTGTTCAAAGTATTACTATTGGCTTGAAATTTTACATTTGCGTTTGCATGAACTGGGGTAAACGCTCCATATTCATGCACCATCTTGAAATACGTTAGCCGGTAAGGGACATACAGGACATACTGCTCCGCCTTTCGCATTTTCGCTGTCACATGATAAACTCACAGGTGCTGCAAATGCTGCTAATGGGTATCGTAGCTTCCCGGCCCCGGTAAGTTTGAAGAAGGAAACATGGAGGACCACAAGTATTCAAAATCCAAATTTCAGGAACAGGAGTCTTTCTTCTTCTTGCCCAGAAAAAGAAAAAAGGATATTGAAAAGAGCAAGAGACCGGCTTTTTGAAGCGTGAAGGCTACCGTAGCTGTAATACGTACTTTGAACTGCGTGGTGCGAGAGAGTTGATTGCGATATATGATCTCAACACTAGATGGGAGACATTGGACCTTTAACCCCAGTGGCAATATTTACCTTTCTTTAGTATGGCACATTCAGTCAGTGATGCTAAGTAGATGTTATCATTATAACATTTGATGAGAAGTTTTGGGAATGTGCCTTAAACCCTATCTGCACCTGTTTTGCCCTATATGCAGACAACACAACATCTGTGATGTTTAATGATTGTATGTATATTTTTATATATATTGTATATTGTTGTATATATAACCAGTATGTTGTTCACACATTTGTGCAATTTTTCTTCCAGAGAGATACCATTTTGGGAGCTGACTTTCACAAGCAGATCTTTTCTCTATAAGCAGGTTTGTTCCTCTTACTGTCCTCTATTACCTGTAAATGTGTTGTAGTTCATTGTTAGTAAGTAGCACCATCTGCTGGTAAAGACTGGAAAATATATTGATCATAAATAAGGTTCATTCAGCATAAAGGGACCATTAAAATATCCAAGATAAAACGCATTTTGCAATATTTTCAGTATTATCAATGTAAAAATGGTTGCTTTGGCTGTGTGCTCCAGGTGCGGAGGATGACCGGGGCCCTGGTGGCTGTAGGACGCGGGCAGCTCTCAGTGACCCAGCTGCAGGAGATATTGGAGGTTCGGGACTCTCTTGCATTCCCTCAGGGCATGGCTGCTCCGGCCCATGGCCTCTTCCTCACCAGGGTGGACTACAGACAGACAGGTGAGGAGGCTTAATTTGATTCAGTATCAATTATCACATCATCATACTGTACTGTATCATATTATACATGTATTTATTATAAAAGCAAAACATTTGCTCAGTGGATTGATTTGCTCTAAGTGTCAGTTAATGTTTGATGTGTTTGGTAAAAAGAAAAAAAAGATTTCATGATTATCAAAATAGTTGCCAATTTTCATTCGATTGACTAATAAAATATAATTGATTAATATTTTCAGCTTATCCTGCGAAGCACACAGCGTAGTGTAGTTTTAGTTTACACTAAGTAAGGTGTTGAATTTAGACATGCTTTCTCAGGCAGTTTATAGAAATATTGCAGTCCTTTTACTGAAAAGGTAATGTTTCACATCATGTATTACCTCTTCTTTGCCTCCTCAGACCTGCTGTTTTCACAACAGACATCAGAGGAGCAATTTATCTCCAGTGGAAACTCAGAGGATTAATTCTATTTCATTCAGTCATGGTGATAAAACTATATTTCTATACTACTATATGCAGTGGTTGTAATAAAGTTTTATATTTATGTGTACAGTATATTTGTTTTACTTGCAACAGAACATGGCAGGTTCACTTTGAGTCAGTGACCACACCCCCCCCCCCAGTCCCCAGTCGTTTTTTTCCCCACACTTACACACACAAAAAAATAGGCATTTGACTACATACAGATGAACGTCTACATGTTCTTTTAATTCAACATATTAAGAATACATAACTGTGTCCATGAATGCAGCTCAGCTACAGATTACCACACACCTTGAACCTATCGGTGTCTACACATGACCTCCGGGTTACAACAGACAACTTCCTTTAAGCCTAGTTAGGCAGTATTACTCCTATGTATACATGTATGAACTGGGTTTTGGTAGGTCTTGACAATTATCAAACAAGGTATACATACATGTGTAGAAGAGTGATAAGTTCTATAGCCAAAACTGCTTTGTGTCCCCACAGCTCTTACAGTGGTATTACATTGTGGATCAACAAAGTGCACACACTCTCACTGATAATGTATACATCCAAATGTCCAAAAAAAAAAAACTGCATACATTAGTTTTTCACCCGAAGGTCTTCACAGAGCATTCTCGTGGATTTTCAGCACACTCACTTGCTTCTAATTCGGTTAAGTTGTCTGTAAACAGTCCATTAAAACCGGACGTCCACCAGCAGTCTTCTCGATGCCGGTGGGAGACAGGTGAGGTTTGTACAAGGTTCAGACTGACCAATCACTGCCCTTAATGTTCCAGCGCATTGATCAAATACGCCAGACATCACACGGTTTCCATAATTTGGTGCAGTCATCCACAAGGTTAACTGATTTATCTTATTCAAAGTGCTGCATCTATCAAAATTAAACCTCATGAGGAATGGTTTTTGCACTTCTTAGAAGTGACCAACTCAATAATTCAGTAACACTTTTTCTTTAACCTAAATCTTTTTATATATGTACACAAGTACACGTTTTCTCTTCATGCGACCATGTTGGAGCAACAGTGAGTCTGATTGGCATAGATCAAGATAATTCACACCTACTAAAGATGCTCATAATTCATTATATAATCAAAATTTCAAGTGTTTGCCAGAATATTAAGCCCAATGTCTTAGAAACAAAATCATGTGTATATAATGCACTTGAGGAAGGCATTGTTTTTTTTTTTACTCACAATCCTTAATAACAGCACAGTCTGGGTGAAGAATGTAGCTGAGCTTAAGTCAAACTTGAGACCCTGATTGAAAAGATTGTGGGACAGTGAGACACAAAGGGAAACTGATCACATCACAATTACAATTTTGTTTTACAATACAGATGAAGAAAAAAGATGAATGATAAATGCTTAGCAGTGGCGCCAAGCCTGTCCTAACAGCCGCAATCAGTTTTAAAATTATATAAATGACATGCATGGGAGATGTATGGTTAGCTGATGATTGATTACTGGCTAAACAGAAATATCTAAATGTCCACGACTTTGAGTTAGTAGTGTATCATCACTCTAGGTAGCCTGTTGTGGCATTTGACTACACACCCTGATGCTAAAGCTGAGGTTAATTTCTGTCACATGAATACAGGTTGATAGTATTTGAGAATAGCTATCACAGGTTGATAAGTTTGCATAGACCCTTGAAACCCAACCATCACCATCTCAATAACAATCTATGATTAAACTACTGCTTGGAGCAGCATACCCAACTTCACCCTTTGTACTGAGGTTTTGTAGTCAATAAAGAGCACAATAAATGCTGTAATAGTCTACATGATACAGTTACATTCAATTATACTCCGTTAAAAGGTTTGTAGAACATAAAATTGTTATTTTTCCATTAGGGTTTTTAGTGAATCTTACATAATGGCTTGTATAATGCCAACTCTACAGCCAACACCAAAGTGTTTTTTAACGCCATGTGTGTTCAGTAAAACAGAGTCGCTTTTGCAGCACCACGATACACAGCAATAAACTTATAGACTTTATTCAAAGAAGTACAAAGAGTGAAATGGGGTATGTTCCAGAGACTTACAAAACACTCTGAGAGGAGACATATCCACATGTAAACATATGCTGTGTTTGTGAGTTTGCTCTTTTCTCCGACTGCTAAAAAAATAAAAGCATAAAACACTGTAGGAGCGTACAGTCCTTGGAGAGCCAAGAGGGGAAGGGAAGTCCGGTCGGGGTCCTTCATGCGATAAACGCCATCCTCTTTAGCTGGCAATTTTCTCAATGTCATCCAGATCATCTGTGTCTAGTTTTTCAATTTTCTTACCTGCAGAGGGAGAAACCATAGAAAATTTTAGTTAGTTTTTTTTTAAATAAAAACAACTGTTAAACAGATTCACACTCCACCACAAATAGACATCAACTTGATCCTAGGCATGGGCCGGTATGAGATTCTGACGGTATGACAACCTTCAGCGAAAATATCACGGTTTCACAATGACAGCTATAAATGTATTGTTTTTTTTAAATGTCTGGGTAAAAAAAAAAAAAACACAATGCATTGAACACAATGTATTTTATTTCTTAAACACACTGCACACTGGCAGGGAGAGGGATTTCTAAACTGCACTTCCTGTCCTTGAAGACTTTTTTTGTTAGTGGTTTTGAAACTGTGACTTTTTCAACCCTTGGTATACCTTGATCCCACGTTTGAGCGTATAAGAAGTGTGTGTCGCAGCTGCCGACTTACTGAAATGCTCCTGGATCCTGTTGAGGATGTTCATGCTCATCTTGCTGTCCACCATGTTGATGGCCAGTCCCCTTTTGCCAAATCGACCTGTGCGGCCAATCCTGTGCAGGTATGTCTCGTTGTCTGGGTTACCATCCTTGTCTACTGGCAAGTCAAAGTTGATCACCACAGAAACCTGCTCGACATCGATACCTAAATGTAAGAAAAGTGGAGAGAAATATAAAGTATTACAATTAAAGCAATGTACAGTACTGTAATATTTCTATTTTATGATTATCATACGATAAAAGTTTGGCCAAAGTGACATGCAGCCATTTGTTATGGACTGTTGTTTTTACCATACAAGCAGTCCCACCCACCATCCCCTAGTCACTGGCACAGAGTCATGAATGTTTATACCAGGTAGCATGAAGCCGTTTTTCAAAGTTGGATATAAAAATCAACACCTTACACCCACGTTTTTCACAACTTCTAAATCCAAACATTCACTGTGCTACACATCCTACCTAAGAGATCTGAGTCAAGTGCAAATCTGGGATACATGGCCTTTTCAATGCATGCAACAGCTTAATAGAAAGTCATATGACGACATGATGTTGACTCTGCCTATTACCTCGAGCACAAACGTTTGTTGTGACCAGAACCTTCTCCTTGCCATCTCTGAAGCGGTCGATGACAGCAGCCCTCTGCTCCACCTGCATCTCTCCACTAAGCAGCGCCACCTGGTGGCCCTCTCTGGACAGCTCCCCCGCCAGCCAGCCTGCAGTTTTCCTTGTCTGGATCACACAGTGGAGAGTGCTCTCACTAATTCACCAGCAAACTAGGTGCTCAAGTAACAAAGGACCAAATGTGAAAACACAACTTGGCAACACTAGCTGATTTACAGGAAGAGTTTGGGTGTGAGTTAGGTCCTGTTCTAAAAGTGTTGATAAAATAAGCAGTAAGGAAAAAAAAAACAGTAAGCCAGATAGGGTTGCCAAGTTATTTTCTCACATAAGCATTGGTAAAAGTTGGAGTACAACAGGTTTGCTGGACATTCTGATGTCCCTTCTCAGAGAAACTTAAAAGGAATACTTTTACTTTGTGAGTATGTTTGCATGCACACCAATATTCCACTATTATTTCAAATATGATAATATTCCCAATTTGATACAGGTAATGTAAACAGCATATTCCGTTTGGATATTCCGAATAAAGCCTTTTTCCGACTATAGCATTTTCCCATTAAGACGCGGGATATTCCAGTATTATTTGGATTTTAAAGGCATTCTTTGTACATATACAGCGCATTCGGAATATGTGTCTCAATCTGGGTTTTTACCGCAGGCTTATGGTTAGCTCTGTGCGTTGCTATGGTTGCTGCACACAAACCAACCAGTCAACAGTATGCAAGGCTGCAGACCCGATAAGAAAGAGAAGCACAGCTACTTTAAAACATTATCAAAGACTTGGATATCAACAGGTTTTTGGATATGCGCACACATCGTTACGCCGACCTTTTCAAGAAGCTGGTTGAAAGAATGAAAGAGGGACGCTGTGTTCGCACGGTCCAACAAGTCCGCCACAGCTGGTAAACTTTGAAAAAGTCGTATTTTGCATGGCTACATGTAAACGGGAATATCAGTGGAATATTCATTTTCATTAGCCATGTAAACAGCTTAGTCGGAATATCGTCTTTTTCGGAATAAGGGCAAAAAACTGAATATTATGTGCTAGAAACGTACGTAGTCAGTGTTTTAATACAGACCATGTAGGCCTGTGCAAATATGAATTGAATGAACTCACATGGCAGAAGATCATGGCCTGGGCGATGGTGATGGCGCCGTAGATGTTACAGAGGGCGTGGAACTTCTCCTCCCTGCTGTTGCACAACACATAGTACTGTTTGATGGTATCCAGCGTCTCCTCCTCTCTCTTCAACTTTATGATGTTGGGGTCAGGCACAATACGCTGGGCAAAGTTCCACACTGTCTCTTCAAACGTGGCTGAGAACAGCAACATCTGGCAGTTTTTAGGCAGCATCCTGTGTGTCGGAGAAGAAAGGAGTGAAGGGTCGGTAGTTGTGGATTAAAAAAAGGTCAAAGTGGTCAAAATGTGGAGATGTACGTTTCAGAAACTCCAGCTTATGTGTGACAGTGCATGATCTCATTATTAAGATTTTTCTTTCGGAGATTTTCTCACACGAGTACTTTTCATTTAGTGTGTGCTACGAATGTTTTTTCTCAATGTCTGTGTTTATTCTGACCTCTGGATGCGGATGCTCTGGTCCTGGTGACCCTGTGTGGCAATCATGACGTCAGCCTCGTCGAGCACAAACACCTTGATCTTCTTGGGGTCTATGAACTTGAATTTTCCACACCAGTCCAGCATGGTACCAGGTGTGCCAATAACTATCTGTTCCTGCAGCTTCATGCCCCGCTGCACTGGAACATTCACAAGAAACAAGCACTCATCAACACACAGAGCCATCTGTCAGTGGCATTTAGGTTTTCATCATTAGGAACAATTCAAATACTAGACACATTTTTGAATTTTAAAATATTGATATGATCCATTGTAGTGTAGATGTAGCATTGTAGAGAGCAGAGACGCCTTACATTTGTTTCCTCTGATGGCGTAGACTAGTTTGACCTCAGGATAGTGTTTGCCCATCTGCTCGATTACCTTGCCAGTCTGAAGTGCCAGTTCATAGGTGGGTGACACACACAGGCACTGATGGAGAGAAATTCAGTGGGTGAAAAAAGGATTTAGGAAGCGGAAAATGAACTCATCAATTAGTTCAAGTTATCAAGGACAATAATTATTGAGAGACAGGTAGGATGAGGCCCTCAGATACTCCTAACAGCTTGTAACACATACCAATTTTGAAACTCAAATTACAGATTACAGATCTTCTACAACAGGGAGGGAGGTGAAAACCAACCTGGGGAAATCTGTTGTTGGGATCTACATGACTGAGCATGGCCAGGACAAAGGCAGCTGTTTTCCCTGTTCCCGACTGCGACTGGGCAATCAGATTCTGTGGACTGGAAGAAACAAAGAATTAGATAACAGGCAAAGGTGGCAAATAGTTAATGATAACTGGTGCAAGGGGCTATTCATTTAATTGTAAATTTTAAAGTTAATTAAAAGAGAGGTTTGATTGAATTAATTTCAAAGTTATATCATAGGGTGAGAGATTTCAGTAAGCCCTAAGAGACATAATGCCTTGGCCAGAGGACTCTACAACGTTTATGTACAGTACAAAGTAGGGCTGGGCAATATAGCGATATTATATCGATATCGTGATATGGGACTAGATATCGTCTTAGATTTTGGATATTGTAATATGACATAAGTGTTGTCTTTTACTGGTTTTAAAGGCTGCATTACAGTAAAGAGATGTACTTTTCTGAACTTACCAGACTGTTCTAGCTGTTCTATTATTTGCCTTTCCCCCACATGGACATTATGTCCACATTACTGATGATTATTTATCTAAAATCTAAGTGTGAAGATATTTTGTTAGAGCACCAATTGTCAACCCTAGAATATCGCCGCAATATCGATATTGAGGTATTTGGTCAAGAATATCGTGATATCTGATTTTCTCCCTATCGCCCAGCCCTAGTACAAAGTGTACTCACGGTTCGGCCAGCATCATAGGTAAGGCAGTCTCCTGGATTTTGGATGGTCGGTTGAAACCCATGCCGTAGACGCCCTGAAGCAGCTGTGGTTTGCTGCACACAGGAGAGAATAGTCAAATGTCACATCTTTAGCAAAGTCTGAAGACAAAACAGATCTTTTTGAAAACATCGCTTTGATATACTTCAGTGTGGATGCGCACACGACTTAAAAGATCTACCAATAAAAGGGCAACAGAAGGAACCCTCCTGGAGCAGGTATGGTTTATGTCTGGGTCTTGGTGGGAACATTTTGGCTCAAAAACATCCTTTCTGACTACATGCATGTGTCATTAACACTAGGCATGATAACTGATTAATTGATATCTGGTGGTGCTGTAGGGCAAAGAGAAAGATGAATGGACGAATAGAAGATTCACTTACAGTCGTAACTCCTCAAAAGACTTGACAGAGTAGAGCGGAGAGTTGGGGTCCTTCTGAAGAACTTCCACTTGATTCGTGTTATTGACAAGATTATTCCGTATCAGCTTGTTCAATAACGACTGCGCCGCTTTGTCCTCTGGAAAATCAAGTTATGTTGCAATGACTGTTACTACAACTCAAGAGACAACCAAGCATCTCAATCAAAGACAATCAAGAATGTCAGACAGCGATAGCAGAGGATGAATATTTCGGGGCATGTAAATAATTAAACGTCCCACCGTTGTCATCCTCTTCTGTACACTTGTTTTCTCCCTCAACTTCTGACTTTGCAGCTGCACTGCTGGAGTCTGTTGCATTTGCAGCCGTGCCTACAATAGTCAAAATTATACTCACATGTACATCCAAAACATTTTAGGAGATTACTGGTTTTCTTACGCTTAATGTTGCACACACGCACTTACCATTTTCCTCCGGTTTGTCTTTTATTTGGAGGCTACCGATCTGTAACGAGAAAACATAAGGAAGTTTACAAAGTCGTTTAAAAGAAGAATGCTTGCTGTGATATAAGCAAGGACAGGCTAATATACGATAGGCACGAACTGGGGCAAAGTCACGACTACTTCTTCATTGGTATAGCTATTTTAAAGCTTCTTGCATCATTTGCTTGCTAGCCAGCTAACCGCTAAAGCTAGTAACTCATTGAGCACGCAGCATCTCAGTTCGAGCTAACGTTAGTTAACTTAGCTTTCACGACAACCCGAAGCCACCCGGTAGCTTCGTTTTTAAGTTGATGTGAACGTTACTGAGACAAACTGTCACAGGAGTACATTTATTCACGGGCAGCGCAGTCGATGGACAGTTTCTGTAAGAAATGAGGCTGATTAGCTAAGTTTCGTTTATCCGAACAGGCCAAAGCTTTCTCTAAACATGCTAACAACACCTTAGCTCATGTTGCGTAACGTTAAATTAAGGTTTAACGTTACCGATTCCGCCGCGGCTTCTTGCTCGTCCACTGCCTGTGCCCAGGAGTCCGTAGCCATTTTGGAACAGTTTCTTATTTAGTTATTATGCTCGGGATAACTCAACTAGATAAGCAAGCTCACAATGAGGAGTCAGTAATGTGAAAGTAACTATTTTCCACAATGGCGTGCCGAAACTGATTCTGGGCACCTGTGCAACCGCTTACATGTCCGGGTAAAATGCAAGAGTCCCCCGATAAAGGTTCCCATCCGATTTACAAAAAGCAGCAGGTATGACTGACTCTTTAGTTCTACATTTCCACATTCACACAGATAACTTAAATTATTTAAAAAAACTTAATTTGATTTTTTTTGTTACGATTTGCGAGATTAAAGCATAATCTCAAGAAACACTTATCTACCGAGGGTTAGGGTTGGGTTAGCCAAACGCCAAAACGTTCTGTACCCTCCCAACACACACACACACACACACACACACACACACACACACACACACACACACACACACACACACACACAAATTATTGACAACAAAGATGATGCAGGTAATTTTATGTATGTATTTTACAAAATGTAGTTATCATGCTTTAAACCATGCATTTTCCTAAATAAAGTTGAATGTAATCAAATTATCACAATGCAATTTGGAGCTTTGGTGTGGGGGGATTTGAATATGAGCACTACCAAAACCCGTCTACCCTAACACTTATTAGAAATTCTTTGGCACTACACATGGATGGCCTCACAGCTCATGTTTGCACCAGGGCCCCCTAGTGGTTAATCCAAGCCTGAAGACAGGACATAGTCATACAAACATTGAAGCACTGGGGGACTGCCTCAGCAGTCAGATGTACTACAATGAATTGAGTGGAGCCCTATGGATTCATGTTGGATTTAAACATGTTTTCAGTGTGTCACTATTTACAGTATTGTGCTGTTTAAAGGCAAACGTGAATGTCTGTTGTATTGCTGTTTTTATTATTCCTCTATTTTTCGGAGAGACACATTGGAGTAATGAGGATCTCTCTTTTGGCATTGATACATTCTTCTCTTATAATCCTAGCATGGTTTCATCATCTCCCCCTTATTGAGATAACCACACATTAAGAGGAAACCTTCTCTAAGCGTTCACTGAGATCACTACAAACATTTTGGGTTCAAATGATTTTGTCATGTTTTCACAAAAGAATTGTTGTTATAAAGGTTTGTTTAGAAGGATGATATCATCAATAGCCTTATTTTAATGAGGAAGAAAACCCCAAATATCAAGAGCAAAATTAAGAAACTCAGACAGACGATGGAACTTCTGTGATGCAATCCGTGTATCATCATCATTAAACAGTATCAACCATCACAGATTGAGAGAAGCTGGATCCCATGTGGAAAAACTCATATGAAAGTGTGCGGTTTCTGAACTGCATGTATATTTTTGACCACTCCAACTTTTGGGTGAAACAAAAAATCTGCATATAATTATTAAACCAAGTGTACAAGTTTTATAGATACAAATCTCTAAACTAGTTTTCCAAAAAGTATATTGAAGCACAAATGAGCCACTTAATAAATGTAGGTGTTTTTTAAAAATGTTTTGGAGAACCCTGAGATATTTGTAAAGGATCTGACACTTTATGAGTGCCAGTGATGCCTTGATTCTCCATTAGCTACTTTTCTATAGAAGAGCCAAGTGGGACTAATCAGGACTTTAAGTGTGTATTTGTGTGTGTGAGAGAGTATGTATTACGTTGGGGGGACATAGATCTGTTTACAAACAGTGTGTCTTTTGGGGACAAGATACAAGTCCCCATAATGTTAGGACTTGGTTTAAGGATAAGGTTAGGGTTATAGGATGATAGAGTGGTATCGATCATCTCATTTAACTATGGGCAAGGAAGGAAATTAGCGTATTCCGCAAAAAAACTATTTCTTGAAGTGTGCAGTACCGAATCTACTCTTGCTCTTTACCAAGGTATTGTGCTGCAGCATAGTTATCCCTGTTTGGTGCTTTAGTGGATACCAGGCTGGGTGGGGGGGGTTATTTTTTGGGCTTTTCAACTTTCTAAGTGAGAAGAGGAGAGAGAGGGGGAAGACATGCAGGAAATTGTCACAGGTTGGATTCGAACCCTTGACCTCTGCATCGAGGCATAAACCTGTCAGTATAGATGTATGTGCACTGGATACCAGGCTTTTAACCAGAGCTGGCCTCCACTCCATGGGACCATGTAGGAGCACAGGGGGTCACCTCTGGAGCCAGACGGCTGTGGTTGACAACTCCTTAAATGAATGCAGAATTGATATCACACATTTCCCCTGTTCCACTGGGATAGAGGGAGGGATAGATAGATAGATAGATAGATAGATAGATAGATAGATAGATAGATAGATAGATAGATAGATAGATAGATAGATTGATTATGACAGTGGCATTGGACTGTGTTAAAGGAGATTACATAGATTGCTGTCATCCAACGGTCAACGCCGCTCTGCCTGTGCATTACTCCAAGTTTATCTACATGTACAGTGGTGTGAAAAAGTGTTTGCCCCCTTCCTCATTTCCTGTTCCTTTGCATGTTTGTCACACTTAAGTGTTTCGGAACATCAAACCAATTTAAACAATAGTCAAGGACAACACAAGTAAACACAAAATGCAATTTGTAAATGAAGGTGTTAATTATTAAAGGTGAAAAAAAAATCCAAACCATCATGGCCCTGTGTGAAAAAAGTGATTGCCCCCTAAACCTAATAACTGGTTGGGCCACCCTTAGCAGCAACAACTGCAACCAAGCGTTTGCGATAACGTGCAATGAGGCTTTTACAGCGTCCTGGAGGAATTTTGGCCCACTCATCTTTGCAGAATTGTCCTAATTCAGTTACATTAGAGGGTTTTCGAGCATGAGCGGCCTTTTTTAAGGTCATACCACAACATCTCAATAGGATTCAGGTCAGGACTTTGGCTAGGCCACTCCAAAGTCTTCATTTAGTTTTTTCTTCAGCCATTCGGTGGTGGACTTGCTGGTGTGTTTAGGATCATTGTCCTGCTGCAGAACCCAAGTTCGTTTCAGCTTGAGTACACGAACAGATGGTCGGACATTCTCCTTCAGGATCTCTTGGTAGACAGCAGAATTCATAGTTCCTTTTATCACGGCAAGTCTTCCAGGTCCTGAAGCAGCAAAACAGCCCCAGACCATCACACTACCACCACCATATTTTACAGTTGGTATAATGTTCTTTTTATGAAATGCAGTGTTCCTTCTCGCCAGATATACTTGGACACACACCTTCCAAAGAGTTCCACTTTTGTCTCATCGGTCCACAGAATGTTGTCCCAAAAGTCTTGGGGATCATCAAGATGTGTTCTGGAGAAAGTGAGACAAGCTTTGATGTTCTTTTTGCTCAGCAGTGGTTTTCTCCTTGGAACTCTGCCATGCAGGCCATTTTTGCCCAGTCTTTTCCTGATGGTGGAGGCATGAGCGCTGACCTTAACTGAGGCAAGTGAGGCCTGCAGTTCTTTGGGCGTTGTTGTGGGGTCTTTTGTGACCTCTTGGATGAGTCGTCGCTGCGCTCTTGGGGGTAATTTTGGGCGGCCGGCCACTCCTGGGAAGGTTCACCACTGTTCCATGTCTTCGCCATTTGTGGATAATGGCTCTCACTGTGGTTCGCTGGATTCCCAAAGCTTTGGAAATGGCTTTATAACCCTTTCCAGACTGATAGATCTCAATTACTTTCTTTCTCAATTGTTCCTGAATTTCTTTGGGTCTCGGCATGATGTGTAGCTTTTAAGGATCTTCTGGTGGACCTTACTGTGTCAAGCAGCTCCTATTTAAGTGATGCCTTGATTGTGAACAGGTGTGGCAATAATCAGGCCTGGGTGTGGCTAGAGAAATTGAACTCAGGTGTGGACAACCACAGTTATAGTATGTTTTAACAAGGGGGGCAATCACTTTTTTCACACAGGGCCATGATGGTTTTGGATTTTTTTTCTCCTTTAATAATAAACACCTTCATTTACAAATTGCATTTTGTGTTTACTTGTGTTGTCCTTGACTTTTGTTTAAATTGGTTTGATGTTCCGAAACACTTAAGTGTGACAAACATGCAAAGGAACAGGAAATGAGGAAGGGGGCAAACACTTTTTCACACCACTGTATGTGTGTGCATACATTAGTTGATGTGTGTCAGCATGTGAGAGAGGATATAGGGAGTCTCTTAGATCGTCAGTTTGGAGACAAATTTGTCAAAGGCTTGAAAAAGCGGCGTTTATTGTTGCCTCCAATCAGCTGCCTTGCCGGAGGTATCCATGGCAACTGAAAGAGTAAAAGTAAGGCTTGAGGTCTCCAGAGAATTTGGAAGAGACAGAGAGAAGGACTTTATATTTCCACATAAGGACTCATTTCAAGCGCTGAATATGACATAAAAGATTTTAGAGTGGTCGCAGTAGAAATCGTTTTTCTGTGTGAACAATCTGAAGAAAGGTAAACACTAAGCCCACAAATACATGATGTAAGGTCGTTCAAACACTACTCCATGCTCATGAGTATACAGTATGTCACAGTTCATGTAGACAGTATTTATTCTTTTGCGCTCCATAAATGTATACACGAACACTTCAGCAGGGCTTTACAACAAGAGCTCATACTTGAAGATCTGCCTCCAGTTAAAAATAAAATATTATGCAATAAAAAAATAAAAAAACATTGCTAGATGAAAATGTAGACAGAATAAGAGGTATAAGAGGCAAATATTTTTACTATTTTTTTCTTAGCATCTACTGTTCATTAGTACAATTTAAACCTTTGAGTCTCTTTTTGTCAATTTATTTTCCAAAATTGTAAGTTAGTTGTTCCCAACTGAGGTGTGTATTATTCTCCTTTCTCCTGGACACTGGGCATTGTGTTGGTGTTGATGATTACTCCACTGTTTTTTTTGGGAGACTTTTAATTAATTAAAAGACACTCACATTTGCAGATTAACTGCGAAAGGGTGAATGAGCAGGTGTGCCTTTAGTTAGGAGCCAAATGTAAAAAATGGTGTTGTGTTGTGATTTTATTCTGAAAGCCCATCATTAGAGAATAAATTAAACATAATTGTGGACCATTCTTACACTGTAGATGGCCAACCACAGATGGTTTTGATTAGATACTGTATAAGGTTAGATGTAACATGAACCTAAATGCAGAATGAAAAGGCAGGAAATAAACAGTTTTTCTTGGTCACAATAAGGGTTACAAGGCAGACAGACATTAAACAACAGGCTGGCATGAGGGTATAACAAGTACAGACAAGCAGAACTAAACAAAAGGTAGCAGGCATAGACATCTCAGCAACAGACGATCTGGGAGAAAGTGAGCACTATTAGCTGTCCTCAACACATACTGGGGCTGAGGAGCAGCTGTGCAGACAGATGACCGAGACAGGTGAGGTGGGGACTCTGTGGTGACAACTGGTGGGCAGGTACAGAATGACAAGTCTGCTGTGGCTGGAAACAAGGTCCATGAGAGCAGTGAAAGTGAACCAAACTGTAAAGTTTTGGGCTATAAAACCAAAACAATGAGCTGAAAGACACTGAAACACTCTACAGAGCTGAGGGAAACTGCAGTGTTGGGTGATTATTCTGTGGGTGTGTTGCTATAAGTGACACCTCTACATTTCACGTAGACATTCAACCCATTGTTAATATAGAGATATTGACGAGTGCAGCTTTAACATACATGTATAATGAGATTAACTGTAGCTGAGGGAGGACATGATGATGATGAGGATGATGAGGTACATGTCCACACACCTGTCAAAGCACTGAGGTCATCCAATCAGATGCTCCTCGATGTGCCCAGATCAAGGTTAAAAAATAAAGGTGACCGAGCCTTTTCAGTGGCTGCTTCAAACCTCTGGAATAGTTTACCTATTCATATAAGAACAGCTCGGACCGCTGAAACATTCAAGTCCTTGCTTAAGACCCACTACTATTTGTTGGCTTTCATTTCAAGTTGAGCTTTGACACCTTGTCCTTTTTTTCTGCTGTTGGCAAACAAAACACACACATCAAACAACACAAAATTAAACTATTTTGATATTTGATTAATCCTTTTAGTCATTTTTTAAAGCTAGAATGCCAAATATTTCTTGGTTTCAGCTTCTCAAATGTGAGGAGTTTGATGTTTTTCTTTGTCATACATGATAATAAACTGAATATCGTTGGGTTTTGGGCTGTTGGTTGGACAAAACAAGATATCAAGATGTAAGATTCCCATTAATTGGAAGTAAGGGGCCTAGCCTAAACCATGAAAAAATAGCCCCAAACATGGCCATGGTGTGAATGAATTTTAACTAGGGTGGGGGCCCCTACTTGTCATAGGTCTTTTACTTGTAGCAATTGACAGTCTGAATAAGAAAGGTCTAATAGTCACACAAACATTGCTACCTCTAATTAATGTATGCATTTTACTTAATATGGCTACCAACATCGTTCCATTATAAGTGCTGGCTGTGATGCTACTGTGCAGTGATGGTAACACTATACGGCAATAGGAGTCTCCTCTGTCTTGTTCAGTCTGTCTTTAACACGGGAGCATTCAGGTCCTCAGTTGTCCATCGTCAGCTAATTAATCAGAATCAAAGGCAGACAAATCCTGTAAACACAGACGAGCTGCATTCACAAGTCCATAGGTGAGAGAGAGAGAGACAAGCAGAGTGGGAGAGATAGAGATAAAGGGCGGATTCTCCCCAGACTTCTTCTCCCCACTTTCTTCTGGTAGAAGTCATTAAGATTCATGCCCCTGATCCTTCACTCTGTGCCGGCTCCTCACTGTTTACTCCGTGCATCTCTAGCGAGAAAAAAAAAAAATGGAACCTGCATGCACACGCCAGAATTAAAATGGTGATGCAGCACTTGTTTTCTGTCAACAAGAGAGAGCATACAGAGGAAGAGAGAGAAAGTGAGATAGCATGCGAGATGGTAAGAAGGAGAGAGAGAGAGAGAGAGAGAGAGAGAGAGAGAGAGAGAGAGAGAGAGAGAGAGAGAGAGAGAGAGAGAGAGAGAGAGAGAGTAAGGGGTTGACAGCTGGTTGGTATTCCTGAGGCTTAGCTAAAGAGGCTGATGGTGCAGAGTGGACATCACCAAGGAATTTCAATGTAGGAGGAATGCTTGCTGTTGTCTGAGTCAGAGCTCCAGCCTTTATATTACAGACCTGACTGTTTTACAAACGACCATGTGTTTAGCAACGTAAAGCTGTCTATGCATACATTTAGATTTTAACATTTTGATTACATTGACCTGGTGTAACAGAAAATGTTGTTCCTAATGCCTCTTTTTGAGGATCACCAACATTACTTTTATTTTCTATGACACATTCATTAAATTGTATATGTATTTAATTATGCTCTTCATAAACTCTATTTTATTTATAAGACAAGTGGACACGGTTTAACACTTTATCATGGGCTAAAATGACTTCTTTATGGGTAATTCCTATTCAGAATTTAGTTTTAATCCTTTAACAAGCATTGGTCTTATTTTAAATTATATTCAAATGTCTTACTTTTTAAAATTCTAGTGGAAAATCCAAAAATTCCAAAGATAAAGAATGTCAGGCAAAATTTGGCGAGAAATGATACACAAAAAACAAACAAATGCACAAATATTTCCATTTGAAAGGAATGCTGTTGCAGCCATAAAAATAGTCTCGGTTTTGAATATAATATAGCTTCAATAATAAATGTTCAAAACCATGATGCACAATACATGATACATAAATATCATTTACCAACCTTAAAGCTACTTAAGAGGAAATAAATTGGGTGAAACTGGATGTTAAAGAGATAGTTCAAATATTTTGAAGTGGGGTTATATGATATGAAAACTACTTCATGCATCCACAATTCAAAATATCAGAACTATCCCTTTAAGGGATTAATGGGAGACTAAACTTCTATATTATGGAAATCCGTCCAGTATCTTAAAAACACAAAAATGTTCAAAGTAAGACACTTTGGTCAATACTTGGACAGACTGCTTAGCCTTCAAAAGCAGTAACTGACGAGACCAACATCTGCCTATAAGTCCTGTTTACAAATTTGTACCTTCACAATGTTCTGCTAAAGGGCAACAATAATTAAGTTCAACTATTGAGTTTATTTTGCTACAATTATTGGCAGAGTATTGTTATACCTGTTGGTCTTTGAGTGACGTAAGAGTTAGGTATTGCATCATGTTAGGTCATTGAAGTAAATGTTTACACAAATGAAATTTGTCAGTGGTCCATTTGAATAATTCCCTAGTGAGTTCCTCTAAACATTTCTATTGAATGATCAGTTTATATGGTTATATTAAGGTTCAAGATGTAAGAATTAGTGTTGGGACTCACACAGGCTGAGCCTCCACGATTGAAAACAGTTTCAGTCCCAAGGTCGGCCAGGCAACCATGAGCATCTGGAACCAGCCTCCCTCCTTTCTCTGGGGGAGACCCAGCTCTTATTAAACCCAACCAATTCCTCCAGTAAACAGCTGTATTATTACATAACACAAGGTGGGGGCTAAATAGCCCTGAGTCCTTTGAACAATCTGGAAAAAAAAGATTAAGCAGGCCTTTTCTCATGCAGTTTGGAGTTCAACAGTCATTGACGATCACAAAGACATGTTCATTCATCTACCAGGCCGGGGCCAAAGAGCTTCAAGGCTGTCAAGCCCCAGCTCAACAATTTTCAATTCCTTAATAATTTATTAATGGCGGGCAGTCAAATTGCATATCAATAATGTAGAAGGACTCAGTACAATGTTGATACAAAACACCCTTTCAGTCGGGCTCATTCATGCTCACAGACCTGCAGACATATGTACTTAGTCCCATGTGGTCCGGCACTGGCACATTGCATGAATCCAATCTGCATCAGTGAGCTGTGTATGTTAGTTGATGATGGAGCAACTATAAATGCTTATCATGCTTCAGATTGTGATTCTGTTTTTGGAAAATGTGAGCAGGGTAAAGCCCCCAAATGTGAAATATTAAGCTTTTAATAGGTTGGGCTGGGAGAGAACAACATATAGCCTACACTACAAAGACACTGATATGAAGAGCAAGGACAAATAGCTAGTAAATTAATACAAGTGTGATACATTAACAATATATATATATATATATATATATATATATATATATATATATATATATATATATATATATATATGATACATTCTTAAATCTATCTCCCACATTATTACATTTTTAATTTTGTATCTTAAAGACAGTATTTCTGTGCAAACCTGTAAAGAGAAGTTTGCGACATTTTTACGACACATACTTGACCTCCGCTCTTGGCCGATTGGGCAGCTATAGTGTGTGTATGAGCACGAGCCAATCACGCATGTAGGACAAATTAAGTGACCAATGGCGGATTTCCATCTAGGTCAGCATCTTTTATTCAGAAGGCACGCGTACACAGTTACATGCTATCCCGCCCCGGGGGCCCTGCGGAGACCCACTCTGCCACCGAGAGATGGCCCACCATTTTGTTCTGTTTTGAAAATGATCTCCATGCATGAGATTAGCTGGGGGGCCCACAAGCTCTTCCCTTTGTTGTGTATCCCAGTTTGGATATTTCCCAGCTGGTGTCTGTGAATGTGTATGAGTGTGTGCAGTGTGTGCATGCGCGGTGCCAGGCTTGCATTTGTAAATGTGCATATGCCAGAGTGTGTTTAATTGGGTTTTTTGCTCATTCCAGGGGTGAATACGATCTTAATGGAGACATCCGATGCCCATTCTGTGTATGAAACTGTAGTGCGTTGCTACTGAGCTTGAGCTTGAGGAACGCTTATAGCATCTCAATCTGTCTGCTGTGGTTACAGCAATGCACACTCAATACAACAGTGTGTCTGTGAGTAAGGCAGGGTCATATAGGTAAAACATGGCATTGGTCACATATGACTCTTGCTGCATGGTGCCTTTTCCTTGAACTGTTCACGAGCATGCACTGCTGCAATACACTGCAATGCATGGATAATCCTTCCTAACACTAACACTTTTTGGGGGGCATCCTTCATTTTGTTAGATAGTGCAGATAGAGAGGAAGATGGGAAGAGAAAGAGAGAGAGAGGATGACACGCAGCAAAGGGGCACAGGTCGGATTTGAACCCAGGCCGCTGCAAAGGACTCAGCCTACATGGGGTGCTCTGCCGGGTGAGCTAGAGGTACATACATAAGCTTTTCCAGGGAATTATTCCATGGGAGGAAACCACTGCATTAGTTGGTATTTGTGACAGAAATAACAACCAGGGGGCAATAAATAACATCATACTGAATGTACACAAGTGGGCACACAAGTATGTAAAGTTGGTTATTAGGCTTTACAATGCCACTGCACCAAAATGTAAAAGGCTGTATTTCTCAGCCGTTGGTTTCCCTCCACATACTTAAAGCAGCACCAAAGCAACTAGGCAGAGAGAGAGAGAGAGAGAGAGAGAGAGAGAGAGAGAGAGAGGAGAGAGACTGGGGATGTGGTTGCTATAGTAACCATCAGGTGGGTCTGAACTGTTTCTCCCTGGCATTCATTTCATCACATTGAGCCTCTGTCTCTCTTCCTCTCTCTTTCTCTACTCTCACTTTTGTTTATCCCTCTCTTTTCCTCCTTCTCTCCTGGCTCTGCATCTCTCTTATCTCCTCATCTCCCTCTCGTGCCACTCTCCCACTCTCTTCCGATCTGCCTGCCTGCCGCCCTTCCTCCTCCATCCTCCAGCTCTCTTCACTTTCCTTGGAAAACAGTGAGGAAGAGAGAGAGAGAGAGGGTGTGTTTAATGTTAATGTGGAGTGGCCCCTGTCTTTTTGTCTGTTTGTCCGTTTTCATAATTCTGTCCTGAGATTCCCATCTGTTAAACCTGGATTCATAACCTTTTTCAGACAGGAACAATGAGGACAGTGCCAAAATGTGGGTAGTGTTCAAGGTCTTTGGAGATAAATAAAAGCTGGACTGATATCTGAGAGGGAACTTGCTTGAAAGATTGACGTCATCTGCAATCACGATTTAGCTGCAACAAAAGTGTGTTTTACCATCGTATCATAGGCGGGTTGTTTTTTTGGTCAAACTCTCTGATTCAGCTCTGCCCGAACAAACTTGACGGGGGAAAAACCCCACACGGGAGCAGAGAGAATATTCTGGTGTGGTGTCTAAAGGGATATTTGTTTATTTTTCCAACCAGGACTGCATTTCCCTTTTCCCTCTTATCAGCTGTCGCACTTGTGAATTCCCAGCAGAGGCTGAATCAGCAAGAGAATACCTGATTCCAATGCCAATTGAGTTTACACACACACACACACACACACACACACACACACACACACACACACACACACACACACACACACACACACAAAATCTGAATAAATACACCAACATATTGTATGAATAAATACACCAACACACAAAATGCACATATGTAGTGGAATGAAATTCAAATGTTGCCTCACTATTTGCATGCTGTACACATACTATTACTGCATCATATAAAGCCCATTGATCTGAGCCAAGAAAGAGAGGAGGTGGTTTTCCCAGAGAGTGGTTCAGCATGTGAGGTCACTGCGGGTATTTCCCTGTGGCGACACAAAGGTCAGATTCAGGATTAAAAGAAGCGATAGCACTGGGCTTTCTCAATGACAACTGAGTGTGTGTACAGTCAGTGTCTTAGCTGTGTGTATGTGCAGCTAACAGGGACTAGCAGGGTGGGGTTTTCCCCCCTTGTGTCAGCGACCAATGAATGGTATCACTCCTCTATCTCCCTTGTCTCTTTCACTGCTTCATATTTCTCCTTTTCTTCCTTCCTCTTTCTTTCTCTTCTTCTACACCTGTCAGAACTTATGTAACCAACAGCTACCCAGATCTTGACTTTCGTCTGCCCCCTTTCACAGCACCAGTAATTAGCCTCTCATCAGTCCTCACTACAAAACCCATTTGCCACACAATTATCCAAACAGTGACTGACCATGGTAATAGAGAGCTTCCCTTTACATAAATTACAATAATGGGGATCTCTTCACTTTTCAGTGTAATTTTGAGCCTCTTCTCGCAGAGATGGGCACCCGGCCCAAGTCTGAGCTTGAATTTGAACTTATCGGTTTAGCCTGAGGTAAGCAACATCTGCTGCATCTCTGTGATGACAGCATTAGGACTCGAGCATGTACTGTAAGTGTGCAGCTACTGTCTGGGGGTTTGTGTGATAAACACATAACCTGCATTTCAGACCTCTGTATGTTTATCTATGAACGTGTTGTGTATGTCAGCTGGATATGTGCTATATTATCTAAATGAACTGAGAAATATGTCTTCCTGGTTTATCACTGTGATAAAATGCATGAGGAGGCTGTCAACAGTGAGGGAGATGTGACAGTGAGGAGGTAGATCTTTTTGAAGTGGACTCAGCACTTTGACACTTACACCTGTTTATCAAAATAATTTAAATGGATATCATAAAATAGATAGCAGATTGTGGCTCAGGCAGAAGTGAAGAGCTGCACTTCTGGATACTTTGTGATGAACTTTAGTAAGTAAATCAAGTTTATTTCTAGTGTGCATTTAAACACACAGGCTGACCAAAGTGCTGTGCAAAGAAGCACTAAGGTGCTGTAAAAAAACAACTTTTGAAATGTAAAAATAAAAAGTAGAAAGAAAACAAACAATAACATCCGTACGACAACAAGTAGCAATTTACAAATACAGAATTATAGACATGATAACAGAACAAGAGATGTGTTAAAAAGGCCAGTGAGTAAAAATGTGTCTTTAGCCTAGATTTAAAAACAGAAATGGAGGGAGCACATCTTATATCTAAAGACAGCTGGTTGCACAGTCATGGAGCAGCAGCTGCAAAGGCGCCGTCACCTTTTAGTTGGAGTCGAGATCGGGGGACATACAGGAGAGATTTGTCCTCAGATCTAAGATACCTCGGGGCTGAGTGCCTTTGAATAAGATCTGTGATATAAGGTGGTGCCTGACCATTAAGAGCCATGAAAGCAATCAGCAGGGTCTTAAACTGGATTATAAAGTTGACGGGGAGCCAATGAAGAGAGGCTAGCACTGGGGTGATGTGCTTACATTTTTTAGTATACCAGTCAACATCCTTGCAGCTGCATTTTGGACCATCTATAGGCGACTTAAGAAGACTGGGGAAGGCTGTGATAAAGGGAGTTGCAATAGTCCAGCCTGGATGTAATGAAGGCATGAACTACTTTTTCCTTATCATGAAAGGACAGAATTGGCTTGTAACAATTATGCAATGTAGAAAGGAGAAGAGTTTCAAAAATCTTGAGGACTTAACGACAATGCCACAAAACTTAAACAAAGAACAGTGCACCTTTAAATTGATTGAAAGGCAAATCAATGTATATGTGCAGCACAGATTAGCATTTCAAGAAGATAATTCTGGTAGGACTAATACTGTAATGTGTTTTTGTGATTGTTACTGGTGAAGTCCTACAGGTTTGACTGTATGTGAATACTATCTGACCGTGAGACCCAAGACTGATCAGAGCCAAGCTCGGTCCGATCACATCACGCCTTCACTGCAACATTTTGGATGAAAGGATCCACCACACAGAGACAATATCACTCCATAAATGTACCATCCTCTCATTCTTCGTGAGGGACTGCAGTAGGCACCATCATCATGCTTGACTGCTGTCTTGGAAGAAGGGACTATTTTGGCAGGATAATGCGGTCACGCCACTGAGTGAATAGGGGGGTCTTGAGAGAAGAGGGCAGAGATAAGAGAAAGGAGAACATTCCATTAAAGATAGCGATGGTATCAAGCCAAGGCTCAGGGAAGACTATTCTGTACCGAAACCCACCGCAGCACCCATTGAGTGCAAGGTGCATCTGTTACCATGGTACCCAGCCCAGGCAGCCCCTTTCATGTCTGTCAAGACTGGGGAGGGAGAGAGACTAGCAATATGTTAGTCTCGCCTGCAGTTGGAGCTGAAACAGATGTGTGTGTGCCCCTGTGTGTGTGTGTGTGTGTGTGTGTGTGTGTGTGTGTGTGTGTGTGTGTGTGTGTGTGTGTGTATGTGTGTGCGCGGCATGTATGTTCCCAGCACACATCCCGGCGGTCTGGGTTTAAGATGCCGTACACTGACAGAGGCTCGTCACACAACATGAATCATTTACTCACCACAGCAGAGTTGGAAATGTCACGTCTCATTAGTGTTCCTCACGCCTTGGTACCCCTGCACCATTTGCATCTCTGGCAATGGAGTTAAAGAGAGGACTTGATTAAAGAGAGGAGCTGAGATTTTAGATGCAAACACACATTTATTGCATTGGGAAGCAGTGTTGTACATCCCCCCCAGAATCATTTGCAATACTGTACTTTCTGAGATCGTAGTCTGTTGCGCAGTTGTCCAAGCCGAGTGTCTTGACTCTCCTTTAAACAAAATCAGGAGTGTGAATTTCAAATTCTTGATGGGATTATTTGCTCATCTTTCTTCCCATTTTCTGTCTCCTTACATATGCGATATTTCCAAAGAATGGGATGCTACTTTCTCACAGTGGAAACTGCTGACTTGATCTTCCTTGGCAGCTAGATAACCAATCTAATAACAGGAGAAACTGTACAAAATACATATGCAAAGGTCAGCCAAGTTATTTGCTAGTGTATTCACCTTTCTGATACAAAACTATATTTTCGTATTTTTGCTACAGTTTTTAAAACAGTTAAAAAAACAAAAAGCAACATCAAGTACATAATTCCTTAAACCACAATCAACACTAAACAGTAAATAGTACTTTGTCATAATCTTTATTACAAGATATTAGGCCACTGTACAAATCAGTTTGAATCATACAGTACAATGCAGAATTAAGACTGTTTCTTGAGGTTTGTCATTCAAAGCTGTATACGAGGTGCTTCAAGAATACACAAGAGTTTCAGAACTTCTGCCGTGCATGCATGATTTCATATTTGCCATGCATGAGTTGGTATCTGTGTTTTAAGAAAGAGCCCTAAAAAATGGCAACCCAACAAAACAACTGAATTGTATGACTAAATGTATAAAGCACAAAAAACGAACAAGTTGTCTGGTACAGTATAATTCCTCATGAGATTTGGCACACACGATAATGCGCAATGCAATATAAATAGTTTATCAATAGGGTGTGTACACAGTCAAGTTACAGTATCAACCAATCCAGGTAAACGCCTGGGAAGCTTACAAACAGTTGGGGGACACTGTATATAAATGACTCGTTAGCTGCAAAGTATGTTAACAAAAAACACCCAGGCAACATCAAGAATTGTTAAGTGAAAAAAATGTCACTCCCATTCACTCAAGTTTTCTCGACATACAAAAGACCACTCCCTCTGGCTTTAAGTCACTGCAAAAGACATATTCCAAAGAATCAATAAATAAAGTCTTCAACACAGAGAACAAACCAGTTTACCGCTTTCCACTTTGTGCAAGAAAATATGGGCTACCCTTTCCATATTTACAAACTCTGTTATTCATTTGCCCTCGATCAAAATGAAGAGCAGAAATAATGGTACCATTTGTTTGATTGATAAGATATAGGAGAAGTGTGTGCTTTAGTTTTTATATTAGATTTATTTCTGTATCCTGTCCCTGATTTCTGCATTTCGACAGCATCCCCTCCTTCCTCCACCTTATTAACCCCCTCTTGTTGTTTTCTCCCACTTTTGGATTTATGGCGAAACCCTGCAATCGAGGGTGTGTTTGTGTGTGTGTGTGTGTGTGTGTATGTGTCCGTGTGTGTGTGTCGGGGGGGGGGGGGGGGGGGTCCACCTGGGGGTCTCCTTCGCTGCCATCTCCCGCCCCTGCCAGTGTGTGTCACCCGGATGGCCGTGACTGACTGGGAGAGGAGGGCGTGGAAGTGCTGCTTGCTGCCACAAGAGAGAAAGTGCTTATATACAGTGTCTTTGGATTAAACCTGGTAAATATCGCCATACAAAATTTCAAGAGTGTCTTTTGGGGGGTGTTGAGCTGAGAGCTCTAAGCCTCTGCCGGGGTCTTCTCTGTTCCATTTTTCAGTGCTTCATTGTCGCCATTCTCATCCTCAATCACAACTGTGGATGACAGGGGAGAGTTAATGAGGGAGGCTCATCTTGGTGTGGCGTCTCCAAAATTCACCACAGAGTGACATACAGGCATTACAGGCCAGAACCATAAGCACTGCACTGTATAAGCAGAATTGTTGTGTGCATGCGAGAGTAAGAGTATGCAAAAAGAGAAAGATAACCATGAGCGTGATTGTGTGTGTGTGTGTGTGTGTGTGTGTGTGTGTGTGTGTGTGTGTGTGTGTGTCTGTTGTGTGTTGCACATTTGTGAAATGTGCAATTTCTGCGCATGGTTTTGCTCGGCAACTACAGATGCAATTCTTACGTGTCTGCCCGTTTGCCATGTTAATCCATGTTGTGTCAGTGCACTACACGTGCATTTGTGCGTCTGCCTGTGCATGCATGTGCCACCACAAGTGAGTCTCAATGTTCAAGGACCATCTCATGGGTTTTATCAGGAATGCAGGACACACAAAATCCAAAAGACAAACAGCCTGAATGCATCATGCAAACACAAAAATCATAATGAAAAGCCATATAAATCTCAATCGTTCCAACCATCGTTCATTGGGGAGGGGACATTCAGCATAAGTATGTTGAACAGCATTCAGAAGGCATTTAACAACACGCACTGCGCATCCAACTTGTGTTGCAATGCGAATAGAATATTTAAAACCTATACATCCCACACGCATGCAAACAAAAGGAAATTACGCTCTACTGAAGACCAAATCAAAGAAAAGGTGTTGCCGTTCTGGCTTTACACGGAGCCATCCTTAATTATGGTCATCTAGTAACCTATGTGCGCATTCAACACATCACCATACAAACGAAAACGCTTTAATTGTATAATTACCCCGTTTGCTCCTGCCTATTTGTCCGAGTTTCGGCGGACGTTTGTTCTGTGATCCATTGAAGAAGTTGTTGGTGTCTTGAAGACGACAGGTGAAGGAAAGGTGTCCCTCGTCGCCCTCATTTCCATAATGACTCATTTTTTCTTCGTTGAAAGGCAGCACTTCCGACATCTCCAAATGCGTCTTTATCACCAAGGCGCACAAACTAAAATGTATAGCTCGTCGCCAAGCGTGAACTCCGCCGTCTATAACAAGCAAAAGGAGTGAAGAAAAATAATGCTATCTGCAGACGCGATCTAGCCCTTTGTGTTTACCCCGAAGACACGTGTCTGTCTCCGCAGGTACGCAACAGAAATGACAGTAGCCTAGGCTAAATCAAAATGTCCTCAATTTCCCCACTCGTGGAGCTTCGGCAACGTTATTCAAAATTTCCAGAGGTTTTTTTTTCTCCGCGCGTATTGCTTTGGAAATGGAGGCGCACGTACAATAGAGCCGTGGAGCGCCCGCTGGATTGGAGAGGCTGAACCGGTCGCACGGAAAATCTGAGGAAGAAATGCAAATTGAGGAGCGATGCAAAACACGGATCCCGGGGAGACCTGGCGAGGGAACTGTACGGGGGTTTTCTGGTGCAGCCCAGAGAAGCTTCCAGTTGGAGTCGCGGTGTACCAATGCTCCACTCTCCGGGGTCTAGGTGCAATCTAATGGCGACTTAATATTCAGAGATGGCACATACATTAACCAATACAGATCTATGGAGAACGTCGTTTACCACCACTCGGAGAGTAAGGCTACAGATGTGAAATCTTCCAACCAGTTTTACAATTTTACAAATTTGGCGATTTATTTGGTCGCGAGGTTTTGAGCATGACATTATGTCCACTGAGTCAGAGTTCACCAGAGGATGGCAGTGTTTTCATATGAGTCGAGATGTGACTTTTGGCCCCATGGCGCTCCAGTTTCATACTGAGGGCCTGCACTGTTTTTACCTCAATTTCTAGATAACTATAATATCAATATGGAGGTGTTGAATGGGGGTTGGAAATGCTACACCTGAGAATCAGGAAACTCTCTCTCTAGTATATATTTGCTGTGTAAAATCCAATCAATCCATGTTCCGGATTTGATGATGATTCAGGTTTACTCAGTAAATTATTCAGATAACTTTGTAAAACGTCATATTGAGATGCTTTTTTGGGGGCATTTCTGCCTTTATTGGATAGGAAAGCTGAGATATTAAAGGGGAGAAGACATGCAGGAAAACCGTCACAGGTCGGACTCGAACCTTAAATCTTCTGGATTCGTCGAGGAATAAACCTCCTCTAGCATATGTGCGCCTGCTCTGCCAACTGAGCTAACCGGTCACCATATTGAGATGTTTTATGTGTTTTTTAAACACAGATGATATCAGTTCCATTATTCCTTAAATTACCTTACGTGATAAGATGATGATTCTTAATAGACATTTCAATGTCCACAAACCTAACAGGATCCAGTTTAAGTTTTCCACCCACTGCTGTCTGCTGTGTTTAGATAAATCTGTCTTCTGTAACAGCAGCACAAAGGGATCTTACAAAACAGCATACATTAAAGGACATGGAGGAATGGACAGGTATTAAGTCTTGGCATAGACTATCCTTTCTCATTACTTTGACAATGAAAGAAAAGGTGATATCTGAGCCTGCAGCATAACTAATTGTGATAGGCCATCGACTATTCATAGAGGAGGTGCAGTCATGACACACCTACTCCCTGTGGACTCACAGTAGCCATGATTTTTATCAGAGGCTCCCCTTTCATATCAGATCATCTCAACTCTTTCAGTTTCACAAATATCACGTGTGGTTATATTGTCATAAGAATTGGCTTCTGTATTAAATACTTTAATCCATTAGTAAGCCTTAACAAACCTGCCCATATTGAACATTGTAGATGCACATGGATAATTTACTTTTTATATATACATATATTTTTTACCAAAACAATTGGCTGCAGCGCTTCATGTATGAGCGGGGGGGAAATACAGTTTAAACACAAAAATAATGCCAAAAAATAATCATCAGCACAGAGGCGAAACCTCTAACAATTGTAGTGTCAATTAATAAGAAAAAAGAATGAGAAAAAGGAGGTGACGGAAAGAAAAGAAGCAATATGGGAAAAAATAACCTAAAACAGACAAATGTCTACACCCTAAACCAAACAAACCGCACAGCAATGGAAAATGCCATTCGAGCAAAACAGAGGATTCACCAACATTTCATCATCACATCACAATAAGGTTAGCGTTTTTATAAAGAAAGCAGACACAAATTACCATTATTAGATGATACTAAAACCTATTGTAAGAGTACAAGTGGAGAACAGTCACAAAGTCAGTGAACTGACTCAGTATGTCAGTTACATATCTATCATAAGTTTGCTAACATTAGCTACCATAAGCTACTGGTCATACCAAACTTAGTCTATATCCACGACATTCCAACTTCCGGGATTGTTCCGTTGCCAATGGAAATTCCGCCAGATTTCACTCAATTAGGCTGGATATCCGTTGCCTTGGGCTTCCTTTGTGTTGGCATTTTAAACTCCGGTGGATTTATGAGGACTATGGTTAGTCTCGCTTTGCCAGACCCTCCTCCAAAGCGTGCTGGAGGAGAGTCTGGCTACTCCACATAGCATTCGGGGATGGGAGAAAAATGTGCTCTGGTTTATTGGCATTTTTTTAAACCAGTCACAATCGTCTTGGGCAGTGCTAAGCACCGGAGAAAAGCTGCGGTGCCGCTGCAAAATAGGCTCGGAAGGTTAAAAATTGTTTTAGTCATACAACAGATATTCTAGCTAGCTGTCTGGATGTCTCTTGCAGATATCTGAGAAAAGGTTAACCATAGTCCTCATAAATCGACCAGAGTTTAAAATGCCAACACAAAGAAAGCCCAAGGCAACAGATATCCGGCCTAAATAAGTGAAATCCTGCGGCTTTTCCAGCGGCAACGGAGCAATCCCAGAAGTGGAACGTCAAGGATATAGACTAGACTATGGTAAACCTTTTCTCAGATCTCTGCATGGTAAATCCATACAGCTAGCTAGACTATCTGTCTAATCTGAGTTTTCTGTTGCACAAGTAAAACAACTTTTGAACGTACACGTTCCACCAAAACAAGTTCCTTCTTGAGGCTATTTTGCAGAGGCGGCGCTGTACGGAGCAGCGGCGCCCAAGCCCATTGTGATTGGTTTAAAGAAATGCACGTTTTTCTCCCATCCCGGAATGCTGTGTGGACTAGCCAGACCCTCCTCCGCAGCGCCGCGGTGGAGGAAGGTCTGGCAAAGTGAGACTAGACCAAACTAAGTACAAAATGTAACACCCAAACCCTTGAGTGAATGGAATTGAGCAAGGGTGTGTTTTATTGCCTATGAATTTAACTTTTCATCTGTAAGAGCAAGAATGTGTCTTTTCTTTCAATAGTTACATAGTCTCGCTTTAAATTTCCTGCTGTATTACTTGATAATGGGTGCGCTCGCGTCATGCTTTGTTTCCCATTTTAAGTATTTCTTTATAACATTAAATACTCGTGACTAAGATTAATACTCAAAAAAACAGATCATTTTCTCCATCAGGCCTGCATGGCTGTGGTTTGAGTGACAGTGGCCTGGCAAAATATACACAAATGACAGCATCTACAGGCAACAACTGACAGACAAAACCTCAAGTAGGCTAGAGAAATCTCTCATGTGTAAAATAAGCAAAGCTGTTCTAACTTTGGCAGACGGTGTTGTCTTATTGTCTAATGTATGACATCACTGCTCAAAGTAAGAAGTGTCTTTAGGGTGCACTGAGGCACAAATTCATAAAAAAAAGAATTGATTTGATGAACTATGAGTGCAAAAGTCAAACTTAAAATTGACTAGACATTCACCAGTCAACTCTGACACAACTCCACAAATGATCTATATTTGAATATTTATTGCAATAAAATAGTATTTTTTTTACAAGTTATGAACTTGACATTACTGGATTACATATACAGAAGGCTTATAAAGTGCCCACTGTAGTGGATATTACGATGACTGTAGCAGGCAGAGACCAGCTACAGCTAGATTATTTGAGAATATGAGATGCATCACCATTAAATTGGTATTGAAAACTTTATCAGAGTAATTAGAGCAGTGAGTCAGAGGAAGCTCTGCATATTTTCCACAGAACCACCTTTGGTCCATGCCAGCACAAACATTTTCAGGGGAATGACAATTTTTCTGCAGAAATGGCTGCTTTCATGGTCTTAGTTGTATCATATCTTCATCAGTATTTGGTACAGCGTAGATATGACCCGTAGATGGTTTGGTCTATCCACCGGCGGAATTTGGACACGGCCGTGTAGACTCCTGGAAACTTAGCATCACCGCAGCCGTTGCCCCAGGAGACCACGCCGTAGACACACCCCCTACACACAAGTGGCCCGCCAGAGTCTCCCTGCAAGGACAAGACAACGCCCTCCATCATAAAAATCTAATTATCTGAGTTTCTCATAGTTTACTGACAAGCCATTTCAATGTCCTTGATTGGTGTTACACTAAATTATACTAAGAGTGGTTTTTAGAAGCATTTCTGCATCCTGTGTCTAGATGTCCCAGCCACGTTAGGTCACTTCTTTATTGTCTCAAGCAAGACATTTAATCAATTTGAACTTATATTTCACATGTGAAATGTCAGAAAATGACATGTGCCTTCATCATGTGACATGTTATTCTAATCACATTAGCTTAACTGTGGATTTGTCACATTTCTGTACAAACACAGACGTAAAAAACAAAACTGTCTTGTCACAGGATGGTGTGGATTGGATTCACCAAATCATAATCTCTTGCTGCCACTTGGAAATGCGTACACACAAAGTTGCATACTGCAGGCAGGGTTAAATATAGCACATTTTAATTAGTCATTCCGCTCTTCACTTAAGGCAAAATATAGCCCACTGGTATATCACACATTGGATTTCATGTAATTTTCAACTCACATCAAAGGTTGGGGCAGAAATTCTTTCATGATACCAATAGCCAAATCAGAGCATGCTGTTGTCTGTGGCAAATGACTGTACCTCAAAATTAAGACGAGGTTTTCAGTCCTGGTGCTATTTTAGGGATGCTTTTCTATCCCTTCTTTAACTATCTAACTAATTATTCCCGAGGGTGGACTGCCACATATGCTTAATAAAAGCTTGTAGCTGGACCAACACTGATATGATGAACAGTATCCTCATATGCTGTCATGGTGATGAGCTTCCTAAAACTGTCTAATTTGTTTTGCTCTGATGTGAGCTGATGAAAAGAGGATCACCCTGCGTTTTTTGACACTGGGAACCAAGGCTGGTACCCTGGAGAATTTATTATTTCAAAATTGATTGAATGGCCTTTCAATGATCAAATTATCATGTTTGTCACAATGGGGCAGATTGGACAGCCACTGATGTGCAACGCCCACTAGCAGTTCATAGCGGAAACTGTTAAAAAATAAGTACTAGTGAAAGAGTTTATGATATATAGTATTCGTCCCCTTTACCTTGCATGCATCTTTTCCTCCAGTCCTGTAGCCAGCACAGATCATGTTTGCCGTGATGTTTCCATTAAAGGATTCGCTGCTGTTACACCTTGTAGATGAAACAATGGGTACTGTGACCGTCCTCAGGGTGAAGGGGGCCTGGTCTCCACCTAGATTGTTGTAACCCCACCCGGACACCCGACACACCAAGCCTTCAAACACTCCTGTCCCTTGCCTGGGGAGAGGCGCCAGCGACACGTATTTGTTCAGCACCATGGGGGCCCGCAACTGGACAGAGGAGAGTTTCGGAGTGGGCATGTGAAGAAAAAATGTTCACAGCTATCTTGTCAAACATTATTAATGTATGCAATATTATCTTGATTATTATTAAACTTTTACCAGTATTTTTATATTAACAGTGAAATGGGTTTGTAGTGACAAACCAACAAAAAATGATCATCCACTACATACATTGCTTTGCCAACTGAGTCACAAAGAACAAAATGTGCTGTTTTACATGGCCGCATCTGGTTATTGCGATTTCGTCATTAAGATAATATAAATGGTGTGGTGGTGTGATAGACATGTGTTTTGCTTTGCTTTTTTTAAAGATTATTTTTTGGGCTTTTTATGGCCTTTAATTGACAGGACAGCTTAAAGAGAGGAAAGAGGAGAGAGAGGGGGGGATGACATGCAGAAAAGGGGCGCGGGTCAGATTCGAACTCGTGCCGCTGCCAAGGACTGATCAGGCTACATGGGGAGCACACACTACTGGGTGAGCTAGATATATATATATATATATATATATATGTGTGTGTTTTTATCACTGAGATGTGAGTTACATAAATTATCGTCCCACCTCTGAGTATAAACACTAATGAAGTAAAGACGTAATATTCCTCTTGATAATAATGTCTACATAATTGTCACTCACATGATCTTGCATGAAAGTGTTTTCAACATCAGTAGTGTACCATGCAATCAGAACGTGTTGTTTCCTTTGCATTGGTGCTGTTTTAAACCTTTACACCATTAGTGATAAGAGCTTAAACTATTGATTTAGGAGACCTTAATAAGAGGTTAATGTCCCAGGTTGAAAGTTCAGCTAAAATATTTGAACAAAGCACAAAAAGACAAACTGTGGCTTAATAACAAAATGTGTCCAAATAGATGTTACGACACACATTAATCAATACATTTTAAATGTAACGCTCTAGATTTGTGAAGTTTGATAAGCATTGCTGTGTGGCTACATGTCTGCACTGTGTCTGCAGTACCTTAATGAGCATGATGTCAGCATTGTTGGTGCTCCTGTTGTAGTGGGGATGGGTGACCAGCCTGTGGGGTTTAGCGTACTGCTCAGTACCCTCAAAGGTATTAACAATGTAGTCGCCCGCCACTATCATCATGTGCTCTGCCCTAAAAGACAGGGCGTTTCCATTTTACATCACATGTATCAACAAATATAGCACTAGGTAGATCAGGGCCTTGTTATTTGATCATTACTGACCAGTTTTAAAGGGAGACAGAGAAGACAACACATGCAGGCCTGTTTTCAACGTCATAAATTAATTTAATTTTATATTTACGAAAACATTTTTCGATCTTAGTTGAATTGAATAGTATGTTAATAGGCAGGGAAGGTAGGAGTGATGTGAAATGACATACATGTCAAATTGTGACTCATGATTCAAAGTCACAAAGACACATAAAGCCAGAAGTGTTTGACCGTCGGGGAACAATGGCTTACTGTGTGCAGGCAGGGCCGGTGCAGTATGACAGAACTACGGCCAATTTCCTGGATCCAGACAAGATCACACAAACGTACGCACGCACACACACACACACACACACACACACACACACACACACACACACACACACACATATGCACACTGATGATGTACCAAGGTCAGCTGACTCGACCGCATCTGAATGCTGTTTGACTTCTGAGTGGCCTGTATACAGGTTTACTTTGCGTCCTGATCAAGCGGCATTGTTTTGACGTTACCTACCCGTAGCAGAATGGATGTTTGCTTTTAGGCATCTGTTGGGACCATCTGCTCACAATATAAAATCATGCCAAGTTCCCTTCTACACAGTGACTTCTACAGAGTCCACTATGAGAATGCCAGAAGAAACTTTTTTTTTTAAACACTTTGACCTTTACCTTGAGCGAAGTTCAAACACTGTCAGGTCACATTTTAGCTTTATGAGGGATTATGTCAGTATGACAATGCTAACATTGTAAGTATTGTGTTTATCATGTTCTTCATCTTAATATGCCAGTATGCTTTATCAAAAACATAAACAAGCATGTAACCTTCCCAACAGGAAAAACATGACAAAACATGGTTTTGTGATTTTTCACCAAACAAAAGCAGCAAAAACGATCAACTGATGACGACTGTTGAAAAATCTTACCCGATGTTACAGTGCGCTGCTGTCAACACCCAGTACCTGTGAACCAGTGATCCACCGCAGAAATGTTGGCCCCGGGTGCTCTGCAGTGACACAATGTATTTGATGGAGTTTGGTGCAGCGGTGTGACCACCTACTATACGGCCCTGCATCAGCACATGGCCTGTATGGAAACAAAAAACATTTACAGGACAAAGCGTAAAAAGGAGCTAAGGCAGATTGATTTAGAGTAGTTTAATATTGCTGTACTGTAGATGTTTTCTCCTCTCATCCGAAAAGCCTTTTCAGTTCTGACTGACTGGTGGAGACTGACAATTGCTGAAGTTGCTGAGTGGACATTAAAACCACTTTCTCCATACTTTTAACATGGCACAAATATGTCATCATGTTCTCATAAAATACTGGAATGGTTCCTTCAGGCTTTCATCTAAACTGCTAAATACTCCAAACGTCCTGCATATATAGTAACAACTTCAATCACGCTTAAAACGTCCATCTTATAAAACATGGCGAGAGCCATCAGTGAACAAAAGAGGAACATAAAGAGTGAGGCCCTCCTAATCTGCCCTTCAAGCCCATTGACCCAGCCTGACAATTAGTGGTTTTCTGTCACCTTGGAGGTCACTGCTTAAAGAAGGTAATCCAATATGACCTCCTAGTGTCACCACCTCACTTTGGGCTCTGAAACATTACAATGGGGGCTGTCCCTGCCCTATGCAACAGCTCAACTACTGTACATTGGCTTCAGACTATACAGTAGGAGACATGGCGGGAACCATACAGACTATTTCCTGGAAATATCTATACATCCTTGCTGTAACCGTGGGTGTAAATATATAAGATTTTTTTAAGGAACACAGTTAAGGAGTAATCACAACTACTGACCCTGTAAAGTGATTAGTGCATATTTGCCTATTTGCTTTCTTGCCACAGTCTCTTTTGTTGAATCCGTACAAACACTGTACTTTACCATTTTATGGGGTGGGGTGGGGTGGGGTCTGTGTGTGTGTGTGTGTGTGTGTGTGTGTGTGTGTGTGTGTGTGAGTGTGTGTGTGTGTTGGGGGGCTCCAGGAAGTTACTGCTCACAAGCAAGAAGTCTGGCAAATAACCGTCTGTAAAACGTTGAATTGTCATTTAGAGGTTTTCAGTCGTTATGCTAAGCTAAGCTAACTGGCTGCTGGCTTAAGCTTCATATTTACTGCACAGACATGAGAGAGGTATCCATCTTCTCATCTAACTCTCAGCAAGAAAGCAAATATGCATATTTCCCAAATTGTCATAGTCCTTTCATAAGTATACCTTGAAATAAAAATGTTTAAAACTTTTAAAATGGCCACCTCTTTAATATTATTTAAATAAAAAGCTAAGACCATTAAACTGCAACAGAATCCAACATTTAAAATTAAATAAATCAACACATATTTTGTTAGCAAAACTGAAAAGCATGTACTCACTGTGGACTGCTGTGAGGTCCAGTAGCACACAACATAAACATATGAGCAGGCCCATCATAGCTGTGGAGATTTAAGGTCGTTATCCTACACCATACTGTACCAGCAGCTGAACCACTGTCCTCTGCTCCTGTCTGCCAGCCCAGCACTGGGCATCCACTCCTTTCTGGAAACAGTAGGAGTCAGTCACATCAACCTTTGTCCTCGAGTTTAATTTCATCCTTCAACATGACATGCAGGACCAGGGTCCAACACTGTAGCATTGATTGAAAAGGAAAGAGAGGAACAAAGTTCACCTTCAAAAATTGCCTCCCCTCCTTTCTGCCATCCCAGCAATATTACAACTCTTTCTCCTGACCCGCCTGACTTGTCGAAAAGCCTTACGATGTTGCCATGGCAACACAGTACTGTGCCGAGCGGGTTCATCTATACTGTATCAGCACGCTCTGTTGGTGTCATCATCCAGGCTTATCCGTGCTGAAATGTTTCAATAGCCCACTGTGTGTGTGTGTGTGTGTGTGTGTGTGTGTGTGTGTGTGTGTGTGTGTGTGTGTGTGTGTGTGTGTGTGTGTGTGTGTGTGTGTGTGCCTTTGTTTTGTAGCTGTGGGGAGATTCACTTCTGAGTTAAGACAACACAGAGGTATTCTACGCAGCCGAGACGCACGAGTGTTCCTTTGTATGAGTATGAATCATGTCTGCAATAATAATTCATTATCATCAGCCTGATCATCATCACTATTATAATCAGCATCATCCACAGCATGGGAGGAGAATCTGGCCTGACCTCCTCTTGTCCCACATTTAGAGCGAGCTGAATTATTGATGCTTCACCCTGTAGAATGGGAGAGACGGCTTTGTGTGGCCTCCCACTGTCAGGTGTTTCCTGGACCAACAGGCAATCACCCTCAAACATCAGGTTATAATTTTTTTTCCTATTTAATAAATACAGAGAAAGCAACATTACAAATGCAAATATTATGGAAATATTTTACCTGAATTTGGTCTTTTTTATCTGGTTTATCTGGTATCTGGTATTTGGTCTCATTTTTAAGGGCATGTTTAAGCAAGTTACAAAAACATGTTTTTTTCCCCTTATCCCCAGTGGGGGTGAATGCAATTTAATTTTATAGCAATGAAACATGACTTTATACCCGTTGCCCCTATGAAAACTGTTGACAGCCAGGTCTGTGGATTAGCCAGACTAATGGGGACATGTATCTAGCAGAGCCACCTGATTAGACCTGCTTTTGTGTAGTTTTATTTACCTTTATCTATATTTTATTCTTTACCTTTTTATTGTATCTCTGATTTATGTTTTGGTTTAATCTTTTATTGTGAAGCACTTTGTGATGACTAATCTAGAATGTCAATAAACATTACTTCCTTACTTACTTTACTACTATTACATTTTACAATGTACATTACATATAGTTTGACATTTTGGGAAATATGCATGTTTTCTTTCTAAAGTTAGATGAGAACATTTATACCAATCTCATAGTTTTTCCATATTGTCAGGAAGTCACTGCTCCTGGCCCAGAAATAGTTACAGCTGCATGAAAATCCCATAAAGCCACAAGTAGTTATTTTTACATTTAAGTTTCTGTACAGATTAAACAAGCAAGATAAGCGCTGTTAGGCAGATTTTTTTTAACCTAAAAACATAACCAGGCCAGTTTCTTCTTGCTTTATGTCTTTATGCTAAGCTATATTACACATTTCCTAAGCTAACCATTAGCTTCGACAGACCAATGCAAGAGTAGTAGCCTATAAATCTTCTCATCTAACTCTCGGCAAGATGAATGAATGACAAATGAATGAATTGTCGTACCATTTATACAGAGGCATCTGCAGTATATCTTTATTTATAGCATGTATTCATCCATTGTGGGAAATGTTATGAATCTAATATCCATTGCTTAACAATTTTTTTGTATTATATATATTATTATTATTATTATTATTATTATTATTATTAAAAGAAATGTCAGGTCAAGTGTCTCTTAACAGATTTACAGAAACTTACAGAAACGATATAAGGATAGAAAGTAAAATATTTCCCACCGCTATTTTGAGTACCCCAAATTATATTACATTCACTGTTTTGGAGTAGATGCAGAAATACAAGACTACAGCATGAGAAACTGTTTTCTTGCAATATGGGAAAACTAAGCCTTTAAATACACAGCATTTATATTTGGTAGAGCTCAAACTTTCACAATGTCAATGGCTGTTTTATAACCTTGCATCTGTAATTTAGTGTCTCAATGAAAACACAACATAATGTGAAAATAGAGATTAAATCAGCAGAGCAGTAGAAACATATTCAGTCTTTTTTATGTCAACACAAAAGTCTGGTTGTGGCAAACAAGTCTCTGTGAACTATTTCAGTGACACGTTCCTCTCCGACTCACCACTCATACATCAATACTGCACATGCAGCTCTGTGCAAGGCATCTCTCTCTCCCTCCGTCACACACACACACACACACACACACACACACAAAGACATCTCATTTGTCATCTCAGCTTTGCACCTGAGGGAGAGCGAGCACACTATCACCTTTCACTCTAACAGTTGGAATGACGCCTCTGGGAGTGTAAACTGTATAGAGGCTATGAGTTATATGAGTTACAGACCAAACGCCCCTATGTGTGGGAACTAAGAATGGCAAAAACAAACTGCTGCGAAGCTAAGTGAGGGTGACACCTGGAGAGATGGAAAAGGCTGAGAGAGGAGAAGAAGGACACTGCAGACATGAGTTACAAGACAATGTTTCCCTGCTGGATCAGACTTATCAGTGTAAATTTAAGCCAGGCTGTGGCACTAATTTGACACTATTTGCTTTGATTGTTAAGTTAACGTGAGGGGAAAACAGAAGTACAAAAGATATTCAGCCACTCTAACTCTCAGTCAAATGAAAGAGATTTCTGAGAAAAGATTTGTCCTTGTTACAATGTTACATGTTACATGTAATTTAGCTGACGCTTTTATCCAAAGCGACTTACAATTGCTATATACAGTGCATGTCAGAGGTTGCACGCCTCTGGAGCCTCTTGTTCAACAAGAATAAACGCTGTTATGTCCTGCTACGTCTCAGGTTGATAGTGCACTGCGGGCAAATATATCATACTTAGACATAATTTTTCCTGCCTGTCTGTCTCTGTAACATCATTGGATACACTAACAAAATGCCTAGCTAGTCTATTCTATCATTTATCTGGCTTGTTGGGTTTCATCTCAGTAAAGCTTCACTTTGTCTCCACTACTGGACAATAGGCTGAATCTATGAGAACATATGACTTGGGAAGAGAGCTGTAATGAAAGAGAAGACTGCTGTTTAAAAAAAATGATGTACTAGGTCACACTCTTGGCTTACTGTGTGTGAGAGACACTTAGATATATGGCGGACAATGGGAACAATGAGAGTGGCAGCTATGGTTACAGTATAAAAAAGGCCTGAGAGTTCTCAAGTTTTACTGTATTTCACAGTATGAGATGAGTGTGTGAGTGTGAGTGCCAGTGTGTGGATGCTTGGACTGTTCTCTCACTTGACTCTTGATAAGGTGAGAAATCTTCGTATCAAATTGATTTGACTTTGATTGTGTAATGTTGTGGATTAAGGAGTTTTATCAGTTCAACTGAATCAATTGAAACTTAAAACATAACTTATGCTTAAGCTTATTTCTGAGTGACTGTGAAGAAGCAATGCAATGAATAGGACGTCTCCCCCTGTTTATACTGCATTTCTGACTATGCGCTGTAATTATAAAATGTAAACCACTGAACAAAAATGATCTTAGTTGTAGTAGTTCAAAGGTTGTAAGTTCAAGAATAATTTCTGGACACATTTGGGTGTGCAGTAAGATGCACTGATTTGTCCTGCTGGGATCCCACAGAAGAAACCCCTCAAATGTGCAGGAGTGAACACATTTATGCTACCTGACCTTTTGGTTATTGTGGTTGATAATACTATCTTCAAAACAAAGCCAGTATATTGTTTGTTTGTTTATTTTTGGTAGCTGCTAAAATGAACCTGGCTCCATCCTGTCACCTCTCATTGCTCCTTCTGCTTGTTGCAAACCTATCAGGTGAGGCATCTGACAATACACTTACAGTACACTGTCTTCTTAACTTTTAAACCTTTAGTCACACAGGGCTGACTTCATGTAACTCTAGCTGAGTAAAAACTAAAAGCTATGAGCTTATCTTATGTTATAGAATATAACCTCTCTGTCTCTGTGTGTCTAATCCCCTCATCGGCTCTTAGTTGCGTACGAAGACAGAATCATTGGGGGTGTAGAGGTACCGCCCTACTCCATCAAGCACCAAGCCTCCCTCCAGTTCATGAACTACCACTTTTGTGGAGGCACCCTCATCCACCCGCAGTGGGTGGTGTCTGCTGCCCACTGTTGGAGACCGTAAGTTACTGCAGTTTTACACATGTGGCACTCGCAGGGCCATATTTCCTTAATGTCCATCAAAGAAATGGTTGGATTACCGAACGGGCGTACCGGGCCCAAGGGTTCAGATGGCCCCTAAGCCAGAGCCTCTGTGTGAAGTTGCTGTTATTGACTTAGCATTTATTGTCGCATAATCAAAGGGCTTTGACATACATGTCAATAACAGAGCCCCAAAAGTCCTGAAAACTGAAGAAATAGCCTAAACAATCGCTTTGAAGATGATATCATGATACATTTTAAGTGAGTGTTTATCCCCTCAGTTTATCTAAAGATCTAGAGTGCAACTGCATGGCCGTATAGCAGATTTTTTTGCAGGTCAGGCAGGAAAGTGCCTGTCTTTGGGGGAGTGGGGCGGCCTTATATGCCTCCGTGCCCAGGAGCCCGTCGTCTCATACTGTAATCCTCCTATGCATGGAAGCACACGCTGCACCTTGCATTTGAATCTCAAAGCTGTAGAAAACGAATATTAGAATGATCTGAAACAACTATGCAACTTTTAAAAAAAAGTGTTGGATTGTCTGATCTGTAGTTGATGTAAGAATATTCTCCTTTGCCTTCCACTGTGTTCTTTTAGGAGTCAGCTGATCCAAGTGGTTCTGGGTGAGCACAACATCGTCGAGGTCGAGGGCTTTGAACAGAGGTTCAATGTCTCTTTAGTCGTCAGGCACTACCAGTACCAATCCTGGATATTTGACAATGATATCATGCTGCTTAAGGTAAGGGATGATTATGACATAGGGTTGTGTTTTGATACAGGTATGGATTTGATATAGATCCTGTGATCCGGGGCTTGAGTTGAAATCAATTTCATACACTGATTAGGTTACTGATTGACATTGATGAGCAGGGGCGGTTTTTGGCACAGGCGACCCGGGCAGCCGCCCGGGGCGGCATTTTATCATGAGTCATGGGGGGGCGCCACGAGCACTTGAAAAAAAAAAAAAATCCTCTGCTCCGCGAAGCAGTTTTCTATACATGGATTTCTCGGCAACATCATCACTGCTTGCGCACGCAACCGGGGGGCAGAAAGAAGACGTGTTTCGTGTAGCTAGTAGTAGTAGCAGCATAGCATAAGTCAAAATGCCAAGGAGTTGTTGTGTGGTTAATTGTACAAACAGAGCAAGTGATGGGTGCCTGATGTTTAACATACCTAGGGGGAAGCATGCTTTTACCAAAAAACGGCGGAGGTTATAAGAAGGGCAGATTGGGGTCATATGCAAGAGTCAGGCTCCCATTGTCATCAGAAAGGTTGCAGCTTGTTCAGTTGCTCAACTAAGTGATATCTACCTGTGAGGGCTGTAGTACTCGGGTCTGGACCATAGACAGTTAAAGGTCCGGACTTGAGATAAGTTTAGACTGCTAGCTAAAGCTACGCCGATGTTTTGCTAACGTTGGCACAACAGCGTTAGCCTAGCCTGCTAGGTAAATATTACGACTGCCTTCGGAGTTTCTTATATCTGCATCCACGTTGTCAACATAAGACCTGTGGCGTTAGTGCTCCTTTTGTACCATAATTTTCGAAGGGGGTCTTGCCCTGGGTGTAATTCAATGTAGAACCGCCTCTGTTGATGAGTCAGTGGACTGCAGCACAATTCGGAGGCAAACTATACATAAACATGTCATGACGAATATGCAATAAACCATGCAAACTCTTTAATAGCCTAAATAGCTGAACATATATGTACATTTCTAAATAATGCATGGTCTGTTATAGGACCCTTCAGCTACGGTGGCCCTGAAGTGCAAAGCACAACAGCAAATAGAAAAACGCAACAGCAAATCATAAAACACAACGGCAAATAGAAAAACATTTCAACAAATCATAAAACACAACATAAAATAGGAAAACATTTCAACAAATCATAAAACACAACGGTAAATAGGAAAACAAAATGACAAATAGGAAAACATTTCGACAAATTATAAAACAAAACAGCATTAACTTCTACCGGAAAAGGTAGGGCCTATCTAGCAGAGGACGGACCCTCCTGATTGGACAGACGGACTGTCTGTCTTTTAACAGGAAGTAGAGGTGAAAAACACGGAAAAGCACCTACTTTTAACAGACAGACAGTCTGTCTGTCCAATCAGGAGGGTCCGTCCTCTGCTAGATAGGCCCTACCTTTTCCGGTAGAAGTTACAGTTTTTCTCAATTGCTAAAACACTAAAACCCATTGGCTGAACAAAGTTCTCAGTTGCCTGAACTCATTTAGCTAATTGTGCCATCTGTTGTCAATACCTTAAACCATTTCACACGGTAAAACACAATTTGCAGATCTCACTTAGACTTTTCAGCAAAACTCTAAACACATTCTCGTTCTCTCAAAAGACATTCTGCACTCTAATGCACATGTCATCCATACTGGTAAACACAATTGGCAACAATCAAATACAAATAGAGAACACATGTCATTGATTGAACACAACCACTCAAAATTGATTTCACTTGTTTCAAATGATGTGACACAACCAATATAAGCCAGTTCAGAGAGCAAACAGGTTGTTGAAGGTGGGAAGGAGAAAGTCTGAGAATGGATAGATGAAACAATGTGAGAGGACGAGAACGAGTGCGTATGCGAGGTGTCAGGGCTGGTTACGGCACACAAGAGGCTTCTTCCCCCGTTGCCTCAGGAGGGACAATATTGCTTGTGATGTCGACGAAGTGCTCTGGCCTGACCCAGCCCAAAGACAAGAAGAAGCACATTGATCACATGTTTACTCCTTTGATGTTTGTCCCTTTTAGTAGTGTATACTGTAGTACAGTGCATTGTAGGCTATATACTGTACAATTAACAAATTGTATGGCCCTGAACATTGTGCTTTCCATTTGTTACTGTAACAGTACTGACTGCTCATTAGATTTTGACTGGTTGCAGGTTTATATCAACAAAGAATTACAATAATTACAATATCACAGAGACAAAGGACAAGTTTGTGAGATGTAAGGTACAGTACTGTAAAAATAGGGGTACAAGGAGGAGGAAAAACAAAAAAAATTGCAAAGAGCAAAGCAGAGTAGTAATTTCTGATCAATTTTGAGCTACTATGATATTATGATTTGTTGAAGTGTTTTCCTATTTGCCATTGTGCTTTATGATTTGTTTGATACTTCACACAGATGTGTCATATTATGGTAAACACGTATGCAATTCATTACATTTGAAATGTTTATGAATTATATAAGCCGTATAGTGTCCTTGCTTCAGACGTGTAACTATCGGTAAGTAGGGTAAGCGGTGCTTACGAGCCCGGACCAATTAGGGGCCCGTGTGACTGGAAGATATTGATTGACAGCCGGGGCCCCCTATCGTATTTGGCCACTGACCAAGCGAGAGTGAGAACGGGTCAAATTAATTTCCTTGTTTCAGAGACCGTTCTCTTCACGGGTGTGACTCGAACATCTCACATTTACCAACAAAACATCCTGCCAACCTGTAAACATTTTAACATCAATGTACGCGGTAACGTTTTTTCACTCTAAAGTCACTGAAAGCTGCTGCTGTTTACATCCTGTCCCAATCTCTGCAGCGGGCGGGGCTGCTGAGTTCCCCCCGCGACTGACGACAATTGCGTTATTCCAAGCTGTATGAATTCACGTAATAAATGTAGAGAGACAAGAGTTAAAAGAGAGGGAAACAACACTAAGAACTGGAGTTAATCTGTAACACACACACACACACACACACACACAAAATCACACACGCTGGATGCAGGAAAAACCGGAGATAAGACGTACAGGATGACCTAAATTGAGGACAGCTACACTCGTTTTTTTTTTTTATTTGATTCATTCAATAAATTATTACTTTTTGTCTTAAATCCACCAGCCATTTTCATATTATACCAACATTTGCAGCATCCTGAGCCTTTTTGGTAAAGTTCCTAGGAAATCTCAGCCCAGAGTAATTAGTTAATAGTAATAATTATTATTCTCCCCAAAACAAGTTTCCTTTTTTTTTTTTAAAGAACTATACAAAAAACTTTTTTTGCAACTTTCACTGTCTTCTGCAACTTCATTGCAACTAACATACAAAAGACATCGCAACTTTTATTGCAAAATCAGGCATTTTGGGCCGCAACAATCTAAAAAAAAGGCCACGAAATCCTGGAGGGACTGCCCTTGTGTGTTTTTTCATGTGTTATGGTGCACATTCACCAGTGTTTTTTTGTTGTTGTTGTTGTGGTGCGCGTGGGCTACTCCTGATTTTGTCAGTCATCTCATCTCTTATATGCTGTGTCTCTATGATCCTATCCTGTCCTATTGATGGTAGCGTACTCGTGGACATTGCGCCGTCATCACGTGCTGTAGTAGGGGGGCCCGCCTTGATAATCCTGCTTAGGGGCCCGGTGTTGGCTCGTTGAGCCACTGCCTTGCTTACTAATTGGCATAACTAAATTCAACTTAAAGGGCTACACAAGCCATTTAGTATTGCATTTTCATAAAGTCGGGGGAAAGAGTTTAAAAAGAATGGTCCAGTAGTGGTCGACATATTCTGACCTTTGGTCTCTATATAGGTCAAATTTCAAAAAAGCTGAATCCTGCATTTTCCATAATGCAATTCAATAGTGTCTTTTAATTGGACCTTCCCTGCCCAGGTAATGCCCATGTACTTCAAACTCCACACAGCCAGATTGAAATGCAGGTTGTCTGTTATAAATGTGTAGTCTCTGACAGCCAGTTGGTGGTTTCAGGGTTTGGTAAAGGCTCCTTTAGAAGTCAAGTGACTTCACTTCCAGTCAGTGAACCAGTCAGTGAACACTGACTCATTAATTTAATTGCACATATTGGGGATTTTCATTTCAAATGAATTTCCAGTGCACTGTAACAATTGCCATTGCAACACACTACAAGTGATCCTTACTACCTGTTGAACTAGTGACCTGATTGAGATAGAGTTACATTCAACCCCTTTATTAAATAATCTGATTCCCATTAATGTACTTATCATTTTCTGCCTCTGTCTGATCATGCTTTATTCATTGTATTCTGTTTTATACAGTGACACATTTCTATGAGTCATCACTCAATAGCACAGACAGCAGAGTAGGTCATGCAAATAGAAAATGTTAAATGCTACCTTCAGCATTTGCTTTTTGTGATGACTGACTGCAATGGTGGAATGTAACTACTGTAAGTACTGTACTTAAATACAAATCTGAGGTACTTGCACTTTACTTGAGTCTTTTCTTTTTGTGCTACTTTCTACTCCACTACATTTGAAAGGGAAATATAGTTTTTTACTCCACTACATTAATCTGACAGCTTTAGTTACTAGGTTACGTAGTTTATAAAATATGTTTATTGTAAATTATAGACCTACAAGTACAGCTGAAATGATTAGCCGATTAAACACTTAGTTGATTGACAGAACTGTTTTGATCGTTTCCAGTTTCTAAACGGTGAGATTTTCTGCATTGAGTACCTTTTACTTTTAATACTTTAAGTACATTTTCCTGATGATACTTTAACTTTAACTTTAACATAAGTAACATTTTCAATGCAGGACTTTTACTTGTAACAGAGTATTTTTACAGTGTGGTATTAGTACTTTTAAAGTATCTGAATACTTCTTCCACCACTGACTGACTAAAGGATATGTTCTCTGTGGGTCAGTTGGACCGTCCAGCTATCATCAATGCCATGGTCGAGCCAGCCTCTTTGCCAGACCCAGACTCACCACCCTTGGCCAACCTTGCCCGGTGCACAGTCAGTGGCTGGGGTGTAACCTGGCTCAACAGCTACATATTGTCACCTGTACTGAGGTCTGTGGATGTGGATATCTTCACCAACTGCTGGTACTACTACTACTTCAGGATCACAGAGAACATGGTCTGTGCTGGCTCTCTCTATGGTGGGAAAGACTCCTGTCAGGTGAGGCATCCAAAGTTAAGTGTTTGTTTGAGAGATTTCTTTTGACTCTCATAGGAACTGATAATCAAATACCTCCAGGTAATGTAACAGTTGTCAAAATGAAATACAAATATGGCAGTAAACATGTGATGGCTGATTATGTAATATGTAATACTGAAAAATACTTAGGAGTCTAATGTAACATGATTAGGCAATATTTAAGGTTTAAATGAAAAGCCATGTTGACTGTTATGATGAGATGTCACATTAGGGTGGAGGTTGCTACAATATTATTCACTACAATATTTCATAGGAGTCCCACCAGCTCCACCACCGAAATTCAAAACACAGGACTGAAACTTGTCTTACTCTCAAATTGAGTGACAGCAAAGAACAATTCATCTGAGTTATTTTTTTCTGGTGCTGTTAAAAGCTGCATTAATATATTTCTTTGTCCACTGGGGAAAGTGGAACAAATTTAAGACCAATCTTCATTCTCCTTGTAGCTCTGTGTTCGTCTTCACCAACTTACCAACTGAGAAAAAGAATCAGGTTTTTTGTCTGTGTGTTGTTAAGTGGTGGGCACATAGTGTATGGATTTTTAGATATTTTTTGCTGAAAACAATGGTTTATAAGAGCTGTTTATAAGATTTTTTTAAAGAAATGCTCCATGTAGCTGCGGTAACTGCAGTGTTATATATATATATATATATATATATATATTAGTGCAGCTTTAAAAGCTTTTTACACTAACCATTTAGCAAGACACACATTTTCAGCTATGATCAGTTAGGAAACATTTTTGGGGAGTATTTTGCCTTAATAGCTGTCACATAACCTGAACAAAAATGTGTATCTGTTTCCATCCAGGGTGACTCAGGGGGACCTCTTGTTTGTAACGGTAAATATGAGGGTATTGTATCTTGGGGCATCGGCTGTGCCTATGCTTACTACCCTGGCGTCTACACCAAGGTCAGAAACTACCTCGGATGGATCAACTGGATCACACAGAACAACTAATCAGACTCTTAATAACTTGCTCACCCAATACTCTACTGGGATGAAGATTTGAATGGATCCTAATGGACCCTGAGGCCTTAATGAATATTATTGTTGTCTTTTATATAGTACTTTAATATAAACAAGAATACATTGGTTAAAAAGATAGTATCTGTATCATACACCCCATGACACACACAGGTAAAATTACAAAAATACACAGTGTAGTTACTTATTTTGGTGAATATCACTTGAGCAAGAAAACTCAGTTTATTATGAAAAAAAGTCTGACACGTGCCCGGATTATCCATAAAGGCACTTGGGCCAGTGCCCAGGGGCACCAACCATTCGCAACCAGTGGGGGGGCCACATGACACAAGTTTTAACAATATTTTCCGTAAATTGTTATATTATTCACTTGAAATTGTTGAAAGACCATACATTACTTGTTTATGAACACTAATTTCACAACAGCAATAATAATATTAACAATAATAATAATAATAATACATTATAAATAAATCAATATTACATGACTATCACTCCCCTCCCCAATCTGTCAGAGTTGAGTTGGTCCACAAATTCGCGCAAATGTATCATTTGGGGGGGGGGGGGTTAACAATTATCAAAAGTTTAACCCCCCGAAAATTTTTATCATAATGATGAATGTAAAATATTAACTGTTATAAAAATGATAAGTGGTTGGCTTTCTTGATTCATTGTAATTGGCAACCAAATAAAAACATTTTTCACACAAACCCCCCCTACCTCTGGGTGAGACTTGGTTGCGCCCAACCCTTCTCCGTGTTTTTCAAGCACACAGCACAATGGTGCGCTTCGTGAGTTTATTCAGTACGCAGAGAAGTTAGACCGGTCCACAGTCTGCGCTTCTTTTCCTAGAACTCGTATTTCTTTCAGAGGACTTTGTGCAATAAATCCATATTCTTAGATCTAATATTGATAGTCTTTTGTCCATATCTTATTCATTTTCGGTCCTTTTATTGTCATTATAGCTGTGATGCTAAAGCAGTTTTAGCTTTCCCATGATGCTTTTGAAAGTTTTTGACCAATCAGAGAATTGCTTTCAGGGCCCATGAAATAAAGTCGGAAACATACAGATTCAACCGACCCACAATGCTGCAATATATAGTATTGATTTTGGCTTTTTGAATTGAGAGACATTTTGAATTGAGACATTTGAATAAAGTGCTCACTGCTCATATGCCTACATGTATGTAGTTGTACAAGTTAGTAAATTACATTTGAGAAACCCCTTGATTATGTCTGACATTTTTGCCAGGAGGACAGCATGGGTAATGTGGGGGGGGCTTAGAGGTATAGTGCCCAGGGGCACCACATTATCTTAATACGGGCCTGTTCTGACATATACTATTACAACTAAATGCAGTTTGTATTTTATAGGTATACTGTGTTTATAATGTTTTCCAGAAGTGATGTAAAACCACAGATTTCGGGGGTCATTTCAGGGATAATTTTGGTCTTTGAAGCCTCCATTTCTCTACTGACTCAGAGCTCAAATAGAAGTTGGACTTAACAATAAACATACATATTTTCTCAAACTGTCTCCACTGTTATTGATCATCTATCACAGCTTAATACACAATAGATAAGGAAAGTAATTAGAAAAGTCAGTAGGAAAATTGTATCACACAACATTAGTCATGAAGGTGAGTCACAGCATCCTGTCTGACAAAACGGCCTCCCATTGCCTCATGACAGCATGCTGGAATCCTAGCCAGTGATTGGCCGTGACTGCTCACTCTCCCCCTTCCCTTTGACCTATTCCCATTCAAAGCGGAGCTCATACACTGTATCAAAAACAACCTTACAAACCCCAAGAGCAATCATGGACCAAGCCAAGTTCAGTGAGGGTGTGATGCATATTAAGGACCATGGCTCCACACACTTGTCCCAGGAAACAGTCAAAAAGCTGATCTACCAGTCTCAGGAGGCAAAGCAGCAAGCCTACTGCCCTTACAGCAAATTCAGAGTGGGAGCTGCTCTCCTGACTCCAGACAACTGTGTGTTTACAGGTAAGAACTTTTTTTTAGAGTACATATTTGGCATGAAGAAAGCTAGTTTAGTACACTACTATTACATATTAATATTACATTCTGCATTCTTATTGTTTCCTAAAACTAATCTATCAAATTATTTGCCATTATCAGCAAGTAGACTTTAAAATAATGATATGCCGTACTTCTATAAGAAAGAGCCACAGCTCTGTGTAACTTGTTTTTGACTCTGAGTCTTTTCTTGCTGCCTTGTTGCTGTTTGAGATCATTTGACATATGGGGGAGAAGAAACAGAATTTCATTAAAAGTACAAAGAAATAGATCATTTGTCAGACCAGTTTAATTTTAATGCACTATGTTAATGATTACCTGACAAAAGACAGCTGAAATGACTAGACTCAGTGAGGAAGGGCTTCATTTTAACATGTCTCCCTACAGCCGCTCATTGTTAAATCTTCTCCAGGATGAGTCTTTATCATTCCAATATTCCCTTATCACAGCAGCCATTTTGACATGCCATTGCATGGCAAAGAAGGGTGTAATTAATAACCTGAATTATGTCCTTGTTCCATTTAGGTGGGCCAGGCCCCCGGTATGAGCTAGCATGCAGGTCGTGCTCACTGGAATGGCTGTGACATACTAAATAGAATGGGACCATAATTCATTTGATCAATTTCACCTGTGTTTGCACTGCTTTGGCATGTCAAATTGGCCACTGTGAAAAGGGTTACGGTGGCCGACAGGGGAAACGCCCTGCAACTTAAGAAAACACACACAAATAGACAAAACACAAGCAAATTAAGAAAACAACTTCATTAATTTGATAACACATGCGCAGCATTCAGCAAACACGCTGCAAATGCACACAACACAACCAAATACATAAACACGCTGCAAATATGAAACGATGCAAAAAGAAAAGCACACAAACCCCAAAAACAAATGCAACAAAAAAACGCAGCATCCAGATTACACAATGGAAGTTCTCCAGACCTCTAGAGGGAGCAGCTAGTGGAACAGCTGGATTTTCGACCCCACGGGGGAGAGAGCGCTCTACCTTTTTATTAGAGTCGGGTATGGCTGCAGCCTGGAGAACTCCATAGACTGTATATTAAATTCATATTATTATTATTTTTAATAACATAATATATTAGTAATATACAGTCTATGCTCCCGTCTCATGCCCTCCCGGCTGGTGCCGGATTTTCAAAATAAAAGCTTGCGTCTGGTCCCTATGTCTTTGTACATTGGTGTGTTGGATATTTTTTAACTAAACAGTACGGCAATCATGCTAATGAATACAATAACTGTTTCAGCAGATGTCTTACTTACAACACGATGGAGTTAGCAAAGCAGTTTTGTGTTTATATGTGCGAGTGGGATTTATTCAGTTTGATAAATCCCACGGTAAATTGGCTGGTTTACTAAACAGGGAGGGACTATAAATCCTGTCTGTTTTTTGTATTTCAAGAGCGAATTACTCCACAATATGAATACAGATTGATCACTTATTTTGTTGGTAACCGTTGTATAATCACAATATTACACTTGAGGAGGCCTATACTTCAGTAATGCGCCTTTCGGACCTCGAAATGAAACCCTCTGCTGATTGAGTATCACCTGTAACCTGAGCCGAGACACACCCACCAAATGAGAGAAAACATATCTCAAACATAGACTTAATATTTACAGTCTATGCAGTTGCTCTCTCTCTCTCTCTCTCTCTCTCTCTCTCTCTCTCTCCCCCCATTTGTTTTCGGGGTTTGCGTGCTTTTCTTTTTGCATCGTTTTTTATTTGCAGTGCGTTTATGTATTTGGTTGTGTTGTGTGCATTTGCAGCGCGTTTGCTGAATGCTGCACATGTGTTGTCAAATTAATGAAGTTGTTTTCTTAATTTGCTTGTGTTTTGTCTATTTGTGTGTGTTTTCTTAAGTTGCGGGGCGTTTTCCCCTGTCGGCCACCGTAGCCTGTTGGTTGAATAAAATCACATTTGCCGGATCGACAAATCTTAACTTTCCCATGTGCTGAGCTTACCTTTTGTCATTGTGTCACTTGAGTCAACAGCACTGTATACACATTGACAAGGACGTTAAATAATTGTCAACAATAAGGCAAAGCCACAACTCTCCTGTTTATGTTGCTGGGCAATCCAACGCTTAGCGAGTCACGTGTACCTCATCAGCAATGTCTGGGGGGCCCATAGCTGGCAAACAAACTGGCTGTGAGTGCAAAGACCTGTTGAGTTACTTTTTTACAGGAGATATTAAGTAAATAGACAGCCCCCTATGATGTCGGGAAAGACCTCTTCCTGCAACTCCAGCTCCCCCCCCCCCCATAATTTGTCAGTTTCATTTCAATAAAGCAAATGCACTAAATTTACTGATGACTATATCTGTGTCCCCGGCAGGTTGCAATGTGGAGAATGCATGTTACAACCTGGGTGTGTGTGCTGAAAGGAATGCTATCTCAAAGGCAGTGTCTGAAGGCTACAGAAGCTTCAAGGCAATTGCAATTGCCAGGTAATTTCTTCTTTGATAACTTGAGACGAATTTCCTATGAGAGGAAAGCATCCGCCTTGTTAGTCATCATTCCTATGTTACCAAACCATGACTCATTTAACTTGTGTTCACATGTTGCACATCACAAAACCGTATCAAACTTCCCCCATTACTTCACACAACACGTCTGTCTTAAGTATAACTTCCACAGTTTAACACGCGAGTAGTGTCTCTGTGTCAGTAACACATTTCAAGAGATCAAATCAAGAGACATTTCAGTCCTTTTGTCGAGGAAAACTCAGGAGCAGCTGACTACATGAAGAAAGTTCGGGAGACTTTGATGACTTACACAGAAGCATTTGATAAAGAGATTTAGGATTAAACAGTACAGTTTAACCACAATGTAGTGCCATCCCAACTCTAAGGATATGTGTATTTCCATGAGGCATTTATCTCCTGCTGAAGCTGTTAAGTTTGGGTTGTACACAGATATTAATCCCGACTAACACAAGCAATGCAAACATAGGTGCTCAACTAAATGTTGTTGTTGCTCAAATATCTAAAGTTCAGTCTATCTCGGAACAGCCTCGGTTTCGGTGACCTGTCCCCGGCTGGAGCTGTCCCAGGAAATGTCTCCGGTTTTCACTGTGACTGACAGACCTGAAATTGGAATGAAAAAAAGAAAACATTGACCAAACATATAGTCGCGCACCCTAAAGCTGCTCAGAGCTAAGGCGTGGATACCCGCCCGAGCCTGACGTTAGCCGACGGGCCGGGCCGGGTTCGGGCAGATATTTAGAAATTATGGTCGGGTTCGGGTCAGGCTCGGTCTCGGTCGGAATATTTATTTGCCAAAAACATTTAATATTTTAATAATTAAATAGAGTTGCGTCTCTAAACTTACCTCACATATAATTAGGCATATGTCTAATTTCAGGGAATATTTTTTGCCTATAAAAAAATGTAATATATGTCATAATGCAGCTGCTTCGACTCCCTAAACTTATAGAGACAGACAAAAATTCATACTTGAACACAGGACAGATTTAGTAATGAAGTATGGCCGAATAGATCTTCTTGGTCCCTGACCTGTGACATGTCACCTAAGTTTTCCACCAACAACATGAATCATGTGGCCGTGCCGACCGTGTTGTTGTCATTACTTAGAATTCCTTATAGGGGAGACAGAAACTACGCAGAAAACTGTATTGAACAGAGCAGAGAACCAGAAGAAATAAGAAGACTTATAGTAAATAATCATTAGGAGACAGTGGGAAATGTTTGAAAGAACTGGGGAAGCTACAGTATGATTAATTATTAATGCAACACTGATACACTGGCATCAGTCCAAAACATCAATCAGAGGCCACAAGGTCTTTGTGTTCAACATTAATACAGTTCTACCTTTGTCCTCGTATGTTTCTTGCAGTGACATAAATGACCAGTTCATCCCCCCGTGTGGTGGCTGCAGGCAGTTCATGAGAGAGGTATAATTTCTGCTGCTCTACTGGTTTGGTGAAGTTTTTCAAGGAGCTTTTAGTTTTCAGTCTGTCTGCAATGATATAATTATTAACTTTTCGTTGTACCACACACACACAAATCATTAAAAAGGTTTGCTTTGCAAGAGGATTTGACAAAATTTTCTGTTCATGTAATTTCCTTCACAGTTTGGATCAAACTGGGATGTGTACCTGTCTAAGCCTGACGGCTCATACCTGAAGATGACCGTGGACGAGCTGCTGCCCGTCTCTTTTGGCCCTGAAGAACTGTCCATGAAGAAAGTGTTTGACATTCCTCATGAGTACTGAGCCTGTATTGTAGTACACACGTGTTGCTTATTTGAACCGCCATGACGTGTACCGTGTATAACATAATGCTGAAAACTTATTCATGTTTAGCAGCAGTTTACCTCTATTTATGGTAAATATTTCTTCTTGTGTTATCTGATTTCAATAAATGTATTGTGTTATTAATATACTCTTTAAGTTAATTGCCAGACTATTAGCTGGAAAACTCATTGTGCCTTAGTTAGCGATTGATTTACCTACACGAACATATTTAATGCTGGGTTGTTGTAGATCAAATTATTTCTTAGTTTGAAGAAGCATGACGGAAAATGACGTCTCATATCAACATTATTTTAAGAAATGTTTTTCACAGAGTTTCTTTTATTAATTTACACTTCATTTCTGAGATATAGACACAAATGAAGTTAAAAGGACATACAAGAACAATGATTACAAGTTACAGTGTACCGCATACAGCATTTGTTGAGCAAATTATTCAATTACAGAGTAAAAGGAAGAGAGAGACGGGGTGAAGCATTTAAGTTGCCAGTGCAAATTCACTAAAACATTTATTAGTGATTTTAGGTCTAAGTATCCCATGCATTGATATTTACAATGGTTTATGGCAAAGGCTTAAAAAGGGCAAGTATATTATGGAAGGATTTATCTTTTTACCGTGATTCAGACAATTGAAAAAAAAAAAAAAGTGAAACCAGCACCAAACAAAACAAGTGTAAAGACAAAAAAGGCATATTTCAACATTTTGGGTACTACTTATTCAAAATAATATTTTAGTTAATCAGAATTTAAACTTACCCGGTAGCATATTTAACGTTAAATCCCTTAACAAATTTGCTTACAATGCTGTGAAATACTCTATATCTTAATGCCTGGAATTAAAAAGGTGGTGTCGGATCTATAACCGCAAACAACTTTTAAAAGTAAAAAAAGAAACAAAAATGTATCTATAAACTCAGTGCAATCAGGCTTAGTTTCCAAACCTTTATACATATTAACCTGTTTCCACATACTGACGTAAAAGTAAAAACTCATAAAAGAGGTTGTCAATTGTAAAGATGTGTTCAGGCTCAAAGCTAATGTTAGAGGCTATTGGGGGCTCAAAGGACTCAAGTAGAGCAAAACAATTGCGTTATTCCGAGCTGTATGAATTCACGTAATAAATGTAGAGAGACAAGAGTTAAAAGAGAGGGAAACAACACTAAGAACTGGAGTTAATCTGTAACACACACACACACACACACACACACACACACACACCTAACTACAGCAGACGTCTGTACCATGATGCTTATTGGCCTATAAACAGGGACAGTACACCGCCTTCAACACCACCTGTGTGTGTGAAGATAGACTGTTAATGTTTATACTACAGCTTTGGTTGTTTTCCTATAGTCTCTCCTTTTGCCCCCTTCTGTCTCTGTACAGAAGACATGAAGCGGCATCATGCAGCGTGGCCTTTACCTTCGCCTCAATAAGCTCATTTTAAAAGGTTTGTGGTAGCACTCTACTCTATGCCATCATTTCCCATCTGCTTCACAGATCTGACAGATAAAATAAGACATTCTGTAAACAGGTCACAACAGTTTAGTGCGGCAACCTCCCTCTGCGACAGAGAACTTAAATAATTATTTGAAAATGGCAGCATCGTTTTGCAGTTTTCTTGCTAATGAACATAACCTTTAGGCAAGCCCACAACGTGTATCCACTACCGTTCCACCTTTCTTACTTTGAGCTCAGGTCTCTGTGGAGGAGTTAGTGGTTTCACCCAGAGAGGGCCATGCAGGCACCTGTAATCTGGGTAGGGTGCCCTCCATTAGCCTCTCCATCCACAGTCCCAGCCTGTCAAGCTTGTGGTGGACTTCTATGCTTGTGGCCCTACTGGAGCCCCTCTTAGGTCCAACCCCATCCTCCCTGGAATGGGACCTGGATCGAGAGTGGGAGCTGGATCTGGACCTGGAGCGGGACTTTCTCCTGCCGTCAGAGGAGAATGAGGTCTCAGACGAGGAGTCGTTGGGATCGTCCCCTGTGAAGACGGGTCTAAAGAGGCAAAAGTATTTCTTGTGGCCGTTGAGGGCCAGGACGTGGCCAGTGTAGTCCGGTGACTCCTCATCCATGTCCGAATGGCCTTCGCTCTGCATAGAGTCAGACGTTGAGCGAAGGAGTGATGGCATCCAGTGGCGGTGCTTGTCAGCGTTGAGGAAAGAGAAGTGGAGGGTCTGAGTCCTGTAGTGGCAAAGAGGTTCATAATTATTAAGTGGACCAAGAATTGGTCAAAGAAGAAAAATATGCAATCAGGGCATCTTATAAAGCATTCCAGTTGTACACGGAAGTCGGATTTTCCGAGGTCAAAGTTGGAAACACGCCCCATGATCCGAGCGTAGAACTCGGACCACCTCGCAGTACCCAGAGTTCAAAATCCAACATGGCTGCCCCGTGCGTCAACAGTTGTGAAAGCGGTGGTAACATACAGTTATTAGCACTTCTGTCTTATTTGTGTCTCACTTAATCAATCATACACACAGTCCTGTCCAACATCTATCTGTGGACATGTGGCTACGCTGTTTCTATGCACAAAAACGGCGTAATGTGTTGTTAACTACTGGTATCGCTAACAATGGCTAACCTGGCTAGAGCTATCCCCACAATGAAAAGTCTGACTTGTAAATGGATCGATTCAACTCGCGTGTGATGTCATTCCCAGCTCCGGCTTCAGAGTTCTGAGGTAAATGGAACGCACCATTAGTGGCAAGATAGATACTGAAGTACATTATGTTAATAATAATATAATTCCATGATCTACCCTTAGTTCCATCTTTTAAAAGCAAGTCACAAGGCAAATGTAGGCTCTTTGTTTATATGAATAAACTAATAGAAACAAATAATAGAAACTTAAAAACTGTCCTGTAGTGCTGAGACTTACCCGGAGAAAGAAAATACCTCCTTGGCAAATTTCCTGAGCAGGGCATTCTTGGAGGTGTTGGTGAGCACCAGCACCACGTTGATGTGGCCAGGCCTCAGCTTGACCAGGTTGCTGATGTACGTGATGTCTGTCAGCTCCGTCACTTCCACAAAGTCCTTCTTAGGAGGACGGCTGCATGGACCAATGAGAAAGAAAACGGAAAACGAAAGTTACAGGGAGGGAAAACAAAAGAGGGAATTACTTTCAAATGGATAAATGGATTTTGTCCCTTATTTTGTTTCAGTGTAATTGTGTTAGGAGGGGATCGCTTCGCAGCCAGTATGGAGGGGAGAAATGATTACAGCTAGAAATAACTCTCTCAATGTACATGTGAGTCTTGTGCTTATAAACAGGTCCATGTGAGGTGCACAAAGCTGCCACTTTTTCTCAAATGCAAACCAGCTCAACAACATAAATGAATTATGCCACAGATACATACTGTGACTATCAAAGCAATATGATTTTTTTTTTTAGCAGATAAAGTATAATCACTCACTGAGATTTCATGAGTTTAAAATATTGCATAGTGGATAGAGCACAAGTAAAACAAAGATGGGGTGTAAAACTCTAAACCTGATCATCACAATGAATTGCTATGCATCAGCCCGTTGGCTACATGACAGAAAATACAAATGTATTAACACTATACTGATGGGTCATGTTTAACTATTAATGAGAAGATTTCTTATGGGGCTTAGACAACTCAAGGACATGCTTAAGTTACCCTCCATGGTCCTGCCAGTTTGATAAACAGCCATCAACTGCAAAATAGGTTTTAAAAATCAGGCAGTCTGTGTGGGAATTAAACTGTTCTTTGGTACCCTTATTTTCCAGTTTTCTGCTAGTGTGTCTCATATTGTGAGTAAAGTAGGTTGCCGACGCTGTGGATGTTCTATCTGCTGTATTCTATGTCCATCTTGTGTTCATTACATTTCACTGCATTACCTTGAAGTACTGGCTCTACTTGACGCGTCTTCCTCAGTTTGCTGTTGCTCCTTTGGCTTTGGTTTCCGGGGTTTGCTCTCACCTGGCTCACTAAAAAAGGCACCACAAAAAGGAAATCATCAGTGTGGACACCAGTAACTCTGACTCCTTTGGGGCAATGCTATCTAGCCAGTATTTGACTTGATTCTCGGTTCAAAAAACGATTCAAAGTAACTACATTTACATGCAGTTACTTTTCCCATGTGATTGCAGTAGACATACAATTTAAAAGAAAAGAAACAACAAATTAAATGTAGTTTGATATTACTTTCAAAGTCTTCATACAAAAATAAATACTTTTGCAACTAACAAATGCAAAGTGCCAAGCTTTGGCCACCTTTCAAATACATTTAATTCAAGTATAAAGTAGTACTTTAGGTTGTTGTTCGTCCACGTCTTTAATGTTAATCTCCGGGTGATGCCGTACCATGTGACTTCTCAAGTTTGTGGCGTTTCCAAAATACTTAACTTTGGCTTTGCAAAGCCTCAAGGTTATAAAAGCTGAAATGTGCCCAAACTCTCGCCTTCAATGAGGATTGAGCAGGTCGAATAATTCTGTGAGGTTTGCCATTGTTTGCGCCGACTAAACTACTTCTGCTGCACTTCTTCTTCTTCTTCTTCTTCTTCTTCAGGCGTCAGTGTGAATTCGACGCAGTGCTATCTATGGGAATGGTGAGCTAAACTCATTTCAGGACAATAGTATACACGCCATTACAAAACAAACCAAAAAAATAATAATCATTTAAAAAGAAATTAAAAAAGGAATCTATTTTGAATCGGTAGAGCTTGAATCGCGATACGAATGTGAATCGATTTTTTTGCACACCCCGAGTAAATAACACATTTAGGGCCCTATCTTGCACCCAACGCAATTGATTTTGTACACCGACGCATGTATCATTCCTATTTTACACCCGACGCACAGCGTTCTTTTCCCTCCACAGACTCACGTTGGTAAATTAGGGAATGAACTTGCGCTCCCGGGTGCGGTTCAGCCAAAAGAGGGAGCGTGTTCTGGTGCAAATGTTTCCTAGTGCTATTTTGCAGTTTAGAAAACAATTCCGCCACAGACCAGGAAAAACCTAGTCTAAAGTCAGTGGCGCGTTATTCAGATGCTATTTTAAGGGCGCATGCTTGGCCGTAATGTAGTGTGCGCATACACTTTGCTTCTCTCATCTCACAGACCCAGCAGTTCCCATTTTTGCAAACCATACATAAATACAAGAAAAAAATATGACCTTGTTTTACACAACATTTCCATGACTCATGGATGTGTTGATGACATAAATGAGGAAATATTAGAGGACTTAAGGAGATGTGATGTTGAACTGCATGTGCCGGTGCCACTTAACCAAAATGCCCCAGCAGCAGCACGGGAGAGGAGAGACAGAAGAGCTGCATCGTCTATAGTGAGGTCATCTCGGTCAATGTTAGACTACATTGCAAAAATATCACCATGCATTCATAACCTCGTGATTCAGTGAGAGTGAGCCCAAAACATCGGAAAGTAGGTTTTTGTGACATTTCTTTATTTACATTTTGTCAAAAAGAAAAATCAATAGCAAACGTCGGTCTTTTCTAGTGCTAAAGTAATTTCAAGTCAAAAGTTCGGGCATATGACTCAAATGTTGCAGAATGAAAAAGGGTCATGCCGCTCTCACCTGAAGGCCTGAATGATGACGGTGCCAAAAAGAATGAAGAGAGCTGAGAAGATCAACGACAGGATGGGCATCATCTCTCGCCTTGAGGACAGAAAATTTTTATTTTTGAAACATGCAGGAGAAAACACGCAGCATCCCATATCAACCAATAACACCACCGTGTCTGTCTCTCTCTTGTTTGCACTAAAGGCTGCAGACTCTCGCAGTGAGTGTTGTCTTACCAGTTTGAGTAGAGAAGGTCATCATATATTTGAAGGATGTAGTCATAGGCAGCATTCATCCACTGGATAATGAAAATCTGGGGAGGTTGAAAATGAAACGGAAAACAATGACATTAATCCAAAAATACCTCCGGCTTAAATTTTTTTCAGCCTCAGCAGCCCCAGCCCACTGCCCTCAAAACTAAGGTGAGTGTGTGTCTGCAGTGTCTTACGGGGGCCATCTCGTTGTTGAGTTCTGGCAGGGTGGCGTCTGAGCTCAGATAGGTGGGGTCTTTCTGAAGGAGCTCCAGCTGTTCGTGGAGGCGGTACTTATCTTCTTCACTGCCGTTCCAGCCACCACTCACAGAGCGGTACATGACCTTACCGCCGTGGCTCCGCCTCTCAAGAATCACCACCTGTCAGTGGTGTTCAAACGCACTTTTATTGACTGTACACTGAGGCTATGCAGAGTCTCGGGATGCACATATCGGTAATCTGACACATATCAAATTCTGGATGTTCAGGATATAAAAGGTTTTCCAGCAAGTGCACGTTGTCCCTCGATGTTAGTTTGTACTGGATGACAGAAAATTATTATTTTTCTTCAGATGGGTTCATTTGTGGCATACATTTGATTTTAGGTACGTGTTAAGTGAGTTTGTGTACAAGACGAGCATACTATTGATGCATGTGTGTACACTGTGTATGTGTTTCTGCCACTGACCTGAGGGGAGAGTGTAGCCTGGTTATGGAGCAGTGCCTGACATAGAGGCTGCTGCTGGCGCTGGTAGACGTACGCAAACCGCAGAACGTCTTTTCTGTTAACTGATGCGAAGTCCAGGAAGGCCTTACTGCCTGGAAGAAAGGCTTGGTCCTCCCCTGTGATCAGCAGCACACAGTACCTGCAAACCATTCACACAGTCAATCCACCGGCTGCAGCAGCCTAACTAGACAACAACATTTAAGTTCACAGTAACAACCACTGTAATGCCTGTCCCAACTGTTCTATTTGGATTTCAGCTTCTCACGTTAGTTGTCATACGATGTTAAAAGACAAATTCAGGCTTAGCTTTTTTTTCCCCCTTTCCTTTCTACAACAACTCAGCAAGAGTAGACAAGCAGTAGAGAGACGCCTCCTTCGTTCTAGTCTTCTTACACATGAGATTAATTTAAGAGAGATATTAAGTATAGGCTCAGAGGCTAAGGACTGCGCTCATAAAATGTCTTACTTCCTCCGTCGGTGGAACTGCTTGACAGGACACAGCTCATCAAAAAGCTGCTGGTTGACCAGCCGTGGCACCTGCAGGAACTTGTTGTTGGAGACAAACTCATCCATTATCTGTCGCTTCATCCCTCTGGCCTGAAAGAGAGAAAGCGCAGGGGGTGTGAACGGCGTAAAGCAAGAAACGTTTCGAGTAGAGTAGGTGTGACATTTAGCAAAATTACCAAATTGAGCTGTTTCCGTAATTTAACAATTTATTATTACAAAACATTTAGACTCCCGTTTCAAAATGGTTAGAGGGATCACTTGTTTATTTTTGTACCTGGATGATGTCAACGGGCTTTTCCGTATCCTCCTTAAACAGCAGCATGGTGGGGGCGTATGTGTTTATGTTGAACTGCCGCAGTAGCCGAGTGTTGTGTGCGTCACCCTGGTCCACGTAGCCGAAACGCACATAGTCTTTGAAGGCAAAAGCTGTTAACTGGAGAGTGGAGTGGGAAGACAAGAGCGTAAAAAATAAATACATTAAAATAAATAGGAGAGGAAGATTTAAAATGGGACAGTTGGGCAGACCGATATGAGTTTATAAAAAAGCAGCTAACTGTATACAGTACATTAAATAGTTCTAACTAGGATCTTTTTTGTCCCACAAGGTGGGGAATTTGTCTTGGGCACTTAACCCATGCTGCAGCCATAAAAAACAAAAAACACAAACATGATTCAAATACAATATAACAAACCATACTGTGACCCTACTGGTGTGTAAACCACAACATGGTGTCATGCAGTGCATATAGTTAAACATTACTTAAAAAATAAATAATAAAAACAAAGAAATATCAGTGCAAAAGCGCAAATCCCCACAGAAAATCTGACTGGTTGAAACTGTGTTCCCATAATTGGCCCTAAATGATTCTCTCTTTCTCTATCAAACACATTTATTGATATGAAGTTGTTAAAACAATACTGCCAGGGCATTTGACTGTGATAGGTTAAAAAAAAAAAAAGGTACACTTCCATGTAACAAAGGAGGAAAGATTGCTTGGTAATCTTTCTGCTCTCTTGTGTATTGGTGGAAACTGCACCGGATCTCAGAACATTAACAAGCTTAAAGAGCCAAACTGAACATCTTTTTGTGTTTGTGTTTGTGTGTGTGTGTGTGTGTGTGTGTGTGTGTGTGTGTGTGTGTGTGTGTGTGTGTGTAAATCCATTGCTTACTTTAAAGAGTAGGGGAACAATCGGGACTTGGTCAAACAAGAGAACGCTGGGCTTATTTTCCACATGCCAGCTATCCAGAAAAGCCAGGTAGTTGTTATCTGTGATCTGATCAAACAATAGCAATTAGTTCAAAAAGGTATTCTTGCTAAATTAAATAACACAGTGCAACACTAACAAACTACACTTGATGAGTAATACTTGTAAATATATGTTAACATACATCAAGCCTATGGGCCCTATCTGGCACCCTGCGCAGCGCAAAGCCCGACGCAAGTGTCTTTGCTAGTTTGCGGTTGTCAATTTCCCGTACAGTGCCCACGTCGTTTAAATAGCAAATGAACCTGCGCCCATGGGCGTCCTGGTCTTACAGGGAGGTGTATTCAGGGGAATTCTTGGCGTATTGCTATCTTGAGGCAGTGGGAAGTGATCGCGCCATTGACCAACAAAAACTGGGTCTAAAGTCAATAGCGCAGCATTTCATTATTTTAACAGCGAATTAGTAAAATGTGCCTAGGCTCGTGCACAGTGCGCACACACTATGCTTGTTACACACACACACGATTACAAAAAAAATGTTACGGTGCAAATCCGCCATCATAATAGCAATGTGCCAAGGTACAAACACACCTGGCTTTTAAAAGGGAATGGGAGATGACCCTCCGATTGGTTTAGTGCATGTTACGCCCAAAACACGCCTATGAATTAATGAAGACACCAATTACAACCCTTTTGAACCATGCGCCCGGCGCACGGACACTTTTTTCCACCGTCAAACTAGCAAAAGTGGATCTGGACACGTCCTAAACACACCTGCGCCATGCGCTTCACGCCGTGCGCTTAGATCGTTAAAATAGGGCCCTATATCTTCAATTATAAATGAAAAATATATTATAATGAGCTGAGAAATAAAATTCCTCTTATCTGAGCTTTGAAGATACACACATATGTAGTAGTATATTTACGTCAGTTGCGTTTACCTTTTCCACCAGTTTCTGGGGCAGCAGGTCTTCAATAAACTGTCGCAGGTGCTCCCGTACCACAGCCTGATGGAAGAAGGTCACCCTGCCATTCACCAGCCCGATGATGGAGGGAGCGCGGTGAACTCCCAGCTGGTTGGCCAGGCGACGCTCATAACCCAGGTCCACAATGCCAATGCCAACACCTGATGTATTAGTAAAAATAGACTGTTGTATTGTACTGGATACAGTAGCGCAAAACACAATGAAGGC